>NC_092723.1:2470978-2578907 GCF_047496885.1 Scyliorhinus torazame
GCGGGAGATATAAGAACGTGAGAAAGAGAGAGAGCGGAGTCGGGAGATATAAGAACGTGAGAAAGAGAGAGAGCGGAGCGGGAGATATAAGAACGTGAGAAAGAGAGAGAGCGGAGTCGGGAGATATAAGAACGTGAGAAAGACAGAGAGCGGAGCGGGAGATATAAGAACGTGAGAAAGATAGAGAGCGGAGCGGGAGTTATAAGAACGTGAGAAAGAGAGAGAGCGGAGCGGGAGATATAAGAACATAAGAAAGAGAGAGAGCAGAGTCGGGAGATATATGAACGTGAGAAAGAGAGAGAGCGGAGCGGGAGATATAAGAACGTCAGAAAGAGAGAGAGCAGAGTCGGGAGAGACAGAACGTGAGAAAGAGAGAGAGCGGAGCGGCAGATATAAGAACGTCAGAAAGAGAGAGAGCAGAGTCGGGAGAGAAAGAATGTGAGAAAGAGAGAGAGCAGAGTCGGGAGATATAAGAAAGTGAGAAAGAGAGAGAGCGGAGCGGGAGAGAAAGAACGTGATAAAGAGAGAGAGAGCGGAGTCGGGAGATATAAGAACGTGAGAAAGGGAGAGAGCGGAGTCGGGAGATATAAGAACGTGACAAAGGGAGAGAGCGGATCGGGAGATATAAGAACGTGAGAAAGAGAGAGAGCGGATCGGGAGATATAAGAACGTGAGAAAAAGAGAGAGCGGAGTCGGGAGATATAAGAACGTGAGAAAGAGAGAGAGCGGAGCGGAAGATATAAGAACTTGAGAAAGGAAGAGAGCGGATCGGGAGATATAAGAACGTGAGAAAAAGAGAGAGTGCAGCGGGAGATATAAGAACATGAGAAAGGGAGAGAGCGGAGTCGGGCGATATAAGAATGTGAGAAAGAGAGAGAGCGGAGCGGGAGATATAAGAATGTGAGAAAGAGAGAGAGCGGAGCGGAAGATATAAGAACGTGAGAAAGAGAGAGAGCGGAGCGGCAGATATAAGAACTTGAGGAAGAGAGAGAGCAGAGTCGGGAGATATAAGAATGTGAGAAAGAGAGAGAGCAGAGCGGGAGATATAAGAACGTGTGAAAGAGAGAGAGCGGAGCGGGAGGTATAAGAATGTGAGAAAGAGAGAGAGCAGAGCGGGAGATATAAGAACGTAAGAAAGAGAGAGAGCGGAGCGGGAGAAAAAGGAACGTGAGAAAGAGAGAGAGCGGAGTGGGAGATATAAGAACGTGAGAAAGAGAAAGAGCGGAGTTGGGAGATATAAGAACGTCAGAAAGGGAGAGAGCGGAGCAGGAGATATAAGACCATGAGAAAGAGAGAGAGCAGAGCGGGAGATATAAGAACGTGAGAAAGAGAGAGAGCGGAGCGGGAGATATAAGAACGTCAGAAAGAGAGAGAGCAGAGTCGGGAGAGAAAGAACGTGAGAAAGAGAGAGAGCGGAGCGGCAGATATAAGAACGTCAGAAAGAGAGAGAGCAGAGTCGGGAGAGAAAGAATGTGAGAAAGAGAGAGAGCAGAGTCGGGAGATATAAGAAAGTGAGAAAGAGAGAGAGCGGAGCGGGAGAGAAAGAACGTGAGAAAGAGAGAGAGCGGAGTCGGGAGATATAAGAACGTGAGAATGGCAGAGAGCGGAGTCGGGAGATATAAGAACGTGACAAAGGGAGATAGCGGATCGGGAGATATAAGAACGTGAGAAAGAGAGAGAGCGGATCGGGAGATATAAGAACGTGAGAAAAAGAGAGAGCGGAGTCGGGAGATAAAAGAACGTGAGAAAGAGAGAGAGCGGAGCGGAAGATATAAGAACTTGAGAAAGGAAGAGAGCGGATCGGGAGATATAAGAACGTGAGAAAAAGAGAGAGTGCAGCGGGAGATATAAGAACATGAGAAAGGGAGAGAGCGGAGTCGGGAGATATAAGAATGTGAGAAAGAGAGAGAGCGGAGCGGGAGATATAAGAACGTGAGAAAGAGAGAGAGCGGAGCGGAAGATATAAGAACGTGAGAAAGAGAGAGAGCGGAGCGGCAGATATAAGAACGTGAGGAAGAGAGAGAGCAGAGTCGGGAGATATAAGAATGTGAGAAAGAGAGAGAGCAGAGCGGGAGATATAAGAACGTGAGAAAAAGAGAGAGCGGAGTCGGGAGATAAAAGAACGTGAGAAAGAGAGAGAGCGGAGCGGAAGATATAAGAACTTGAGAAAGGAAGAGAGCGGATCGGGAGATATAAGAACGTGAGAAAAAGAGAGAGTGCAGCGGGAGATATAAGAACATGAGAAAGGGAGAGAGCGGAGTCGGGAGATATAAGAATGTGAGAAAGAGAGAGAGCGGAGCGGGAGATATAAGAACGTGAGAAAGAGAGAGAGCGGAGCGGAAGATATAAGAACGTGAGAAAGAGAGAGAGCGGAGCGGCAGATATAAGAACGTGAGGAAGAGAGAGAGCAGAGTCGGGAGATATAAGAATGTGAGAAAGAGAGAGAGCAGAGCGGGAGATATAAGAACGTGTGAAAGAGAGAGAGCGGAGCGGGAGGTATAAGGATGTGAGAAAGAGAGAGAGCAGAGCGGGAGATATAAGAACGTAAGAAAGAGAGAGAGCGGAGCGGAAGATATAAGAACGTGAGAAAGAGAGAGAGCGGAGCGGGAGATATAAGAACGTGAGAAAGGGAGAGAGCGGAGCGGGAGATATAAGAACGTGAGAAAGAGAGAGAGCGGAGTCGGGAGATATAAGAACGTGAGAAAGAGAGAGAGCGGAGCGGGAGATATAAGAACGTGAGAATGGGAGAGAGCGGAGCGGGAGATATAGGAACGTGACAAAGACGGAGAGCGGAGCGGGAGATATAAGAACGTGAGGAAGACAGAGAGCGGAGCGGGAGATATAAGAACGTGAGAAAGAGAGAGAGCAGAGCGGGAGATATAGGAACGTGAGAAAGAGACAGAGCGGAGCGGGAGATAGAAGAACATGAGAAAGAGAGAGAGCGGAGTCGGGAGAGAGAAGAACGTCGGAAAGAGAGAGAGCGGAGCGGGAGATATAAGAATGTGAGAATGGGAGAGAGCGGAGCGGGAGATATAAGAACGTGAGAAAGACAGAGAGCGGAGCGGGAGATATAAGAACGTGAGAAAGATAGAGAGCGGAGCGGGAGTTATAAGAACGTGAGAAAGAGAGAGAGTGGAGCGGGAGATATAAGAACGTAAGAAAGAGAGAGAGCAGAGTCGGGAGATATAAGAACGTGAGAAAGAGAGAGAGCGGAGCGGGAGATATAAGAACGTCAGAAAGAGAGAGAGCAGAGTCGGGAGAGAAAGAACGTGAGAAAGAGAGAGAGCAGAGCGGGAGATATAAGAACGTGAGAAAGAGAGAGAGCCGAGCGGGAGATATAAGAACGTCGGAAAGAGAGAGAGCGGAGCGGGAGATATAAGAACGTGAGAAAGAGAGAGAGCGGAGTCGGGAGATATAAGAACGTGAGAAAGAGAGAGAGCGGAGCGGAAGATATAAGAACTTGAGAAAGGGAGAGAGCGGATCGGGAGATATAAGAACGTGAGAAAAAGAGAGAGCGCAGCAGGAGATATAAGAACATGAGAAAGGGAGAGAGCGGAGTCGGGAGATATAAGAATGTGAGAAAGAGAGAGAGCGGAGCGGGAGATATAAGAACGTGAGAAAGAGAGAGAGCGGAGCGGAAGATATAAGAACGTGAGAAAGAGAGAGAGCGGAGAGGGAGATATAAGAACGTGAGAAAGAGAGAGAGCGGAGCGGGAGATATAAGAACGTGAGAAAAAGGCAGAGCGCAGCGGGAGATATAAGAACATGAGAGGAGAGAGCGGAGTCGGGAGATATAAGAACGTGAGAAAGAGAGAGAGCGGAGCGGAAGATATAAGAACTTGAGAAAGGGAGAGAGCGGATCAGGAGATATAAGAACGTGAGAAAGGGAGAGCGCGGAGTCGGGAGATATAAGAACGTGAGAAAGAGAGAGAGCGGAGCGGAAGATATAAGAACGTGAGAAAGAGAGAGAGCGGAGCGGGAGATATAAGAACGTGAGAAAGAGAGAGAGCGGAGCGGGAGATAGAAGAACATGAGAAAGAGAGAGAGCGGAGTCGGGAGATATAAGAACGTCGGAAAGAGAGAGAGCGGAGGGGGAGATATAAGAATGTGAGAAAGAGAGAGAGCGGAACCGGGAGATATAAGAACGTGAGAAAGACAGAGAGCGGAGCGGGAGATATAAGAACGTGAGAAAGATAGAGAGCGGAGCGGGAGTTATAACAACGTGAGAAAGAGAGAGAGCGGAGCGGGAGATATAAGAACGTAAGAAAGAGAGAGAGCAGAGTCGGGAGATATAAGAACGTGAGAAAGCGAGAGAGCGGAGCGGGAGATATAAGAACGTCAGAAAGAGTGAGAGCAGAGTCGGGAGAGAAAGAACGTGACAAAGAGAGAGAGCAGAGCGGGAGTTATAAGAACGTGAGAAAGAGAGAGAGCGGAGCGGGAGATATAAGAACGTCAGAAAGAGAGAGAGCAGAGTCGGGAGAGAAAGAACGTGAGAAAGAGAGAGAGCAGAGTCGGGAGATATAAGAAAGTGAGAAAGAGAGAGAGCGGAGCGGGAGATATAAGAACGTAAGAAAGAGAGAGAGCAGAGTCGGGAGATATAAGAACGTGAGAAAGAGAGAGAGCGGAGCGGGAGATATAAGAACGTGAGAAAGAGAGAGAGCGGAGCGGGAGATATAAGAACGTCAGAAAGAGAGAGAGCAGAGGCGGGAGAGAAAGAACGTGAGAAAGAGAGTGAGCAGAGTCGGGAGATATAAGAAAGTGAGAAAGAGAGAGAGCGGAGCGGGAGAGAAAGAACGTGAGAAAGAGAGAGAGCGGAGTCGGGAGATATAAGAACGTGAGAAAGAGAGAGAGCGGAGCGGAATATATAAGAACTTCAGATAGGGAGAGAGCGGATCGGGAGATATAAGAACGTGAGAAAAAGAGAGAGCGCAGCGGGAGATATAAGAACATGAGAAAGGGAGAGAGCGGAGTCGGGAGATATAAGAATGTGAGAAAGAGAGAGAGCGGAGCGGGAGATATAAGAACGTGAGAAAGAGAGAGAGCGGAGCGGAAGATATAAGAACGTGAGAAAGAGAGAGACCGGAGAGGGAGATATAAGAACGTGAGAAAGAGAGAGAGCGGAGCGGGAGATATAAGAACGTGAGAAAAAGACAGAGCGCAGCGGGAGATATAAGAACATGAGAAAGGGAGAGAGCGCAGTCGGGAGATATAAGAACGTGAGAAAGAGAGAGAGCGGAGCGGAAGATATAAGAACTTGAGAAAGGGAGAGAGCGGATCAGGAGATATAAGAACGTGAGAAAGGGAGAGAGCGGAGTCGGGAGATATAAGAACGTGAGAAAGAGAGAGAGCGGAGCGGAAGATATAAGAACGTGAGAAAGAGAGAGAGCGGAGCGGGAGATATAAGAACGTGAGAAAGGGAGAGAGCGGAGCGGGAGATATAAGAACGCGAGAAAGAGAGAGAGCGGAGTCGGGAGATATAAGAACGTGAGAAAGAGAGAGAGCGGAGCGGGAGATATAAGAACGTCAGAAAGAGAGAGAGCAGAGTCGGGAGAGAAAGAACGTGAGAAAGGGAGAGAGCGGAGTCGGGAGATATAAGAACGTGAGAAAGAGAGAGAGCGGAGCGGAAGATATAAGAACTTGAGAAAGGGAGAGAGCGGATCAGGAGATATAAGAACGTGAGAAAGGGAGAGAGCGGAGTCGGGAGATATAAGAACGTGAGAAAGAGAGAGAGCGGAGCGGAAGATATAAGAACGTGAGAAAGAGAGAGAGCGGAGCGGGAGATATAAGAACGTGAGAAAGGGAGAGAGCGGAGCGGGAGATATAAGAACGTGAGAAAGAGAGAGAGCGGAGCGGGAGATATAAGAATGTGAGAAAGAGAGAGAGCGGAGCGGGAGATATAAGAACGTCAGAAAGAGAGAGAGCAGAGTCGGGAGAGAAAGAACGTGAGAAAGAGAGAGAGCAGAGCGGGAGATATAAGAACGTGAGAAAGAGAGAGAGCGGAGCGGGAGATATAAGAACGTCAGAAAGAGAGAGAGCAGAGTCGGGAGAGAAAGAACGTGAGAAAGAGAGTGAGCAGAGTCGGGAGATATAAGAAAGTGAGAAAGAGAGAGAGCGGAGCGGGAGAGAAAGAACGTGAGAAAGAGAGAGAGCGGAGTCGGGAGATATAAGAACGTGAGAAAGAGAGAGAGCGGAGCGGAAGATATAAGAACTTGAGAAAGGGAGAGAGCGGAGCAGGAGATATAAGAACGTGAGAAAGGGAGAGAGCGGAGTCGGGAGATATAAGAACGTGAGAAAGAGAGAGAGCGGAGCGGAAGATATAAGAACGTGAGATAGAGAGAGAGCGGAGCGGGAGATATAAGAACGTGAGAAAGGGAGAGAGCGGAGCGGGAGATATAAGAACGTGAGAAAGAGAGAGAGCGGAGTCGGGAGATATAAGAACGTGAGAAAGAGAGAGAGCGGAGCGGGAGATATAAGAACGTGAGAAAGAGAGAGAGCGGAGCGGGAGATATAAGAACGTCAGAAAGAGAGAGAGCAGAGTCGGGAGAGAAAGAACGTGAGAAAGAGAGAGAGCAGAGCGGGAGATATAAGAACGTGAGAAAGAGAGAGAGCGGAGCGGGAGATATAAGAACGTCAGAAAGAGAGAGAGCAGAGTCGGGAGAGAAAGAACGTGAGAAAGAGAGTGAGCAGAGTCGGGAGATATAAGAAAGTGAGAAAGAGAGAGAGCGGAGCGGGAGAGAAAGAACGTGAGAAAGAGAGAGAGCGGAGTCGGGAGATATAAGAACGTGAGAAAGAGAGAGAGCGGAGCGGAAGATATAAGAACTTCAGAAAGGGAGAGAGCGGATCGGGAGATATAAGAACGTGAGAAAAAGAGAGAGCGCAGCGGGAGATATAAGAACATGAGAAAGGGAGAGAGCGGAGTCGGGAGATATAAGAATGTGAGAAAGAGAGAGAGCGGAGCGGGAGATATAAGAACGTGAGAAAGAGAGAGAGCGGAGCGGAAGATATAAGAACGTGAGAAAGAGAGAGACCGGAGAGGGAGATATAAGAACGTCAGAAAGAGAGAGAGCGGAGCGGAAGATATAAGAACGTGAGAAAGAGAGAGAGCGGAGCGGGAGATATAAGAACGTGAGAAAAAGACAGAGCGCAGCGGGAGATATAAGAATATGAGAAAGGGAGAGAGCGGAGTCGGGAGATATAAGAACGTGAGAAAGAGAGAGAGCGGAGCGGAAGATATAAGAACTTGAGAAAGGGAGAGAGCGGATCAGGAGATATAAGAACGTGAGAAAGGGAGAGAGCGGAGTCGGGAGATATAAGAACGTGAGAAAGAGAGAGAGCGGAGCGGAAGATATAAGAACGTGAGAAAGAGAGAGAGCGGAGCGGGAGATATAAGAACGTGAGAAAGGGAGAGAGCGGAGCGGGAGATATAAGAACGTGAGAAAGAGAGAGAGCAGAGTCGGGAGAGAAAGAACGTGAGAAAGAGAGAGAGCAGAGCGGGAGATATAAGAACGTGAGAAAGAGAGAGAGCGGAGCGGGAGATATAAGAACGTCAGAAAGAGAGAGAGCAGAGTCGGGAGAGAAAGAACGTGAGAAAGAGAGTGAGCAGAGTCGGGAGATATAAGAAAGTGAGAAAGAGAGAGAGCGGAGCGGGAGAGAAAGAACGTGAGAAAGAGAGAGAGCGGAGTCGGGAGATATAAGAACGTGAGAAAGAGAGAGAGCGGAGCGGAAGATATAAGAACTTCAGAAAGGGAGAGAGCGGATCGGGAGATATAAGAACGTGAGAAAAAGAGAGAGCGCAGCGGGAGATATAAGAACATGAGAAAGGGAGAGAGCGGAGTCGGGAGATATAAGAATGTGAGAAAGAGAGAGAGCGGAGCGGGAGATATAAGAACGTGAGAAAGAGAGAGAGCGGAGCGGAAGATATAAGAACGTGAGAAAGAGAGAGACCGGAGAGGGAGATATAAGAACGTCAGAAAGAGAGAGAGCGGAGCGGAAGATATAAGAACGTGAGAAAGAGAGAGAGCGGAGCGGGAGATATAAGAACGTGAGAAAAAGACAGAGCGCAGCGGGAGATATAAGAATATGAGAAAGGGAGAGAGCGGAGTCGGGAGATATAAGAACGTGAGAAAGAGAGAGAGCGGAGCGGAAGATATAAGAACTTGAGAAAGGGAGAGAGCGGATCAGGAGATATAAGAACGTGAGAAAGGGAGAGAGCGGAGTCGGGAGATATAAGAACGTGAGAAAGAGAGAGAGCGGAGCGGAAGATATAAGAACGTGAGAAAGAGAGAGAGCGGAGCGGGAGATATAAGAACCTGAGAAAGGGAGAGAGCGGAGCGGGAGATATAAGAACGTGAGAAAGAGAGAGAGCGGAGTCGGGAGATATAAGAACGTGAGAAAGAGAGAGAGCGGAGCGGGAGATATAAGAACGTGAGAAAGAGAGAGAGCGGAGTCGGGATATATAAGAACGTGAGAAAGAGAGAGCGGAGCCGGGTGATATAAGAACGTCAGAAAGAGAGAGAGCGGAGCGGGAGATATAAGAACATGAGAAAGAGAGAGACCGGAGCCGGGAGATATAAGAACGTGAGAAAGAGAGAGAGCGGAGCCGAGAGGATAAAAGAGCGAAAGAAAGAGCAATACTGGGAGTGGAGGCAGCAGATCTAAGAGTACAAGACAAAGCGAGACTGAGAGCGGAGCTGTGAGGATAATTGAGCGTGAGACTGAGAGCGGAGAGATTGTTTGGTGAATATATTACTCATTTTCCTCATTTAACTTTAAATGCTAGTACCATTTATTGGTTACTATGGTTTTCTTCATAATCTAGGTTTTAGAACAGCAATAGTAAAACCTATCCGGAGCAGTCCTGTTTAACAATTAAGGTAAATACCTAAAGCAATCAATAATATATAAGTTATAGTTGTAGCTGGTAGTAATTTCCACAGGCTCAGTAAATCTCATATACGTTCAAGGTAACCCTAAATATTTATTTTGTTTTTCCCATTTGAAGATGTCTGTTTGATGACAGTCCTAATATATGAATGATTTAGTATTTTCTGCAACTTTTTGTGAAATATTTGGTGTTTATTAAATGTATTGAAGCGGACACTTCCGGGTGCGGCGATGACCAGCTGAGTCGCACGTTTCGGCAGCTCCCGGTGGAACGGACTTTTGGGCTCTTAATAGGAGCCCCAACGGCAATTTTAATGGCAAATAACACTGTGCGGTAATCCAGAAGGGAATCCCCTCTGGACACGGATGGAAAAAAGAGAGGAAAGTAGCCGGATTGCGGTGGATCCTCTAGAGCAGCGGCCAGGAAGGCAGGCACAAAGCAAGATGGCGTCGGAAGGAGGCAGTTTAATATGGGGCCCTGACCAACAAGAGTTCCTGCGGCGTTGCGTAGATGAACTCAAAAATGAGATGAATAAGGAGCTGTTGGCCCCGATATTACAAGCGATTGAGGGGCTAAAGGAGGAGCAAAAGACCCAGGAACAGGAGCTTCGGGTCGTGAAGGCAAAGGTTGCTGAGAATGAGGACGACATACAGGGCCTGGTGGTGAAAACGGGGATCCACGAGGCACAACACAAAAGATGTGTGGGAAGGCTGGAGGTGCTGGAGAATAACGCGAGGAGGAAGAACCAAAGGATTCTTGGTCTTAGAATTTACAGTGCAGAAGGAGGCCATTCAGCCCATCAGGTGCAGAAGGGGCGGACGTCGGGGCATATGTGAGCACGATGCTGCACTCGTTAATGGGATCGGAGGCCCCGACGGGTCCGCTGGAGGTGGAGGGAGCCTATCGGGTTATGACGCGAAGACCGAGGGCTGGAGAAATTCCTCGAGCAATAGTGGTGAGATTTCTCCGATATAAGGACAGAGAGATGGTCCTCAGATGGGCAAAGAAAACTCGGAGCAGTAGGTGGGAGAATGCGGTGATCTGCGTATATCAAGATTGGAGTGCGGAGGTGGCGAGAAGGAGGGCAAGCTTTAATCGGGCCAAGGCGGTGTTGCATAAAAGGAAGGTCAAATTCGGAATGCTGCAACCGACAAGACTGTGGGTCACACATCTAGGGAAACACCACTACTTCGAAACGGCAGATGAGGCGTGGACATTTATTGTCGAGGAGAAGCTGGAGTGAGCGGGCCAGAAAAAGAACGTTTGGGACAAAAGTGGGGGGGTGAATTTGTGGGATGAAGGGGGGAAAAGGGGGAAGAGAGGACTTCCCAAGTTGTTTAACCTGCGACCCTGTAATTTCTCTCTCTTCCCCATGTCGTGGGGGAGGGGGGGAGGGAGGATGAGGAGCTGTGGGCGCCGGCCATTGGGGGCAGGGCCAAAAGGTGAAGCGCGGGCTTTGTTCCCGCGCTATGGTAATCATGGCGGGAACAGGGAAGCAGGAAGGTGGGGGCCTCGCACAGTGCGAGCCGAGCTCACGCGGGGAAGCCGAGGTCGGCCAGAGTTTGCTGACTTCTGGGAGCAACATGGGGGGTGCAATTACGCTAGCTTGGGATCTAGCGGGGGGTGGGGGGTTAACTGGGTTGCTGCAGCTGGGGAGAAGGGGGAGCTGGTATGGGGGGGGGGGGGTCGGGGCGGGGGGGGCGCCGCCTGGGGGGGATACAGCTACGTGGGAACCGGGTGAGGAGCTGGATTGAAAAAGGAAATGGCTAGTCGTCAAGGGGGGGGGGGATAAAGAGCCCCCCAACCCGGCTGATCACGTGGAATGTGAGAGGGCTGAACGGGCCGATTAAGAGGGCATGGGTACTCGCACACCTAAAGAAACTTAAGGCAGATGTGGTTATGCTTCAGGAGACGCATCTGAAGCTGATAGACCAGGTTAGACTTCGCAAAGGATGGGTGGGGCAGGTGTTTCATTCGGGGCTAGATGCAAAAAACAGGGGGGTGGCCATACTAGTGGGGAAGCGGGTAATGTTTGAGGCAAAGACTATAGTGGCGGATAGTGGGGGCAGAACGTGATGGTGAGTGGCAAACTGCAAGGGGAGGCGGTGGTCTTAGTGAACGTGTATGCCCCGAACTGGGATGATGCCAACTTTATGAGGCGTATGTTAGGACGAATCCCGGACCTAGAAGTGGGGAAGTTGGTAATGGGTGGAGACTTTAATACGGTGCTGGACCCAGGGCTGGACAGATCGAGGTCCAGGACCGGAAGGAGGCCGGCTGCAGCTAGGGTGTTTAAGGATTTTATGGAGCAGATGGGAGGAGTAGATCCCTGGAGATTTAGTAGACCTAGGAGTAAGGAGTTTTCCTTTTTCTCCTATGTACACAAAGTATTTTCACGAATAGATTTTTTTGTTTTGGGAAGGGCACTGATCCTAAAGGTGACGGGGACGGAGTACACGGCTATAGCCATCTCGGATCATGCTCCACACTGGGTGGACCTGGAGATAGGGGAAGAAAAACAACAGCTTCCACCCTGGAGAATGGACATGGGATTATTGGCAGATGAGGGGGTGTGTTTAAGGGTGAGGGGGTGTATTGATAGGTACTTGGAACTTAATGATAATGGGGAGGTACAGGTGGGAGTGGTCTGGGAGGCACTGAAGGCAGTGGTTAGAGGGGAGCTGATATCTATTAGGGCACATAAAGGAAAGCAGGAGGGTAGGGAAAGGGAGCAGTTGTTGAAAGAACTTCTGAGGGTGGACAGACAATACGCGGAGGCACCGGAGGAGGGACTGTACAGGGAAAGGCAAAGGCTACATGTAGAATTTGATTTGCTGACTACGGGCAATGCAGAGGCACAATGGCGGAAGGCACAGGGTGTACAGTACGAATATGGGGAGAAGGCGAGTAGGTTGTTGGCCCAGCAACTGAGGAAAAGGGGAGCAGCGAGGGAGATAGGGGGGGTGAGAGATGAGGAGGGAGAGATGGAGCAGGGAGCGGAGAGAGTGAATGGAGTGTTCAAGGCATTTTATGAAAGATTATATGAAGCGCAGCCCCCGGACGGGAAGGAGAGAATGATGTGCTTTCTGGATCAGCTGGAAATTCCTAAGGTGGAGGAGCAGGAGAGAGTGGGGCTGGGAGCACAGATTGAGACGGAGGAAGTAGTGAAAGGGATTGGGAGCATGCAGGCGGGGAAGGCCCCGGGACCAGACGGATTCCCAGTTGAATTCTATAAGAAATATTTGGACTTGCTCGCCCCGCTACTGATGAGAACCTTTAATGAGGTGAGGGAAAGGGGGCAGCTGCCCCCGACTATGTCAGAGGCAACAATATCGCTCCTCCTAAAGAAGGAAAAAGACCTGCTGCAATGCGGGTCATACAGGCCCATTTCCCTCCTGAATGTGGATGCTAAGATTCTGGCCAAGGTAATGGCAATGAGGATAGAGGATTGTGTCCCGGGGGTGGTCCAGGAGGACCAAACTGGGTTTGTGAAGGGGAGACAGCTAAATACAAATATACGGAGGCTGCTGGGGGTAATGATGATGCCCCCACCAGGGGGGGAAGCGGAGATAGTGGTGGCGATGGATGCCGAGAAAGCATTTGATAGAGTGGAGTGGGATTATTTGTGGGAGGTGTTGAGGAGATTTGGCTTTGGGGACGGGTATATCAGATGGGTACAGTTGCTGTATAGGGCCCCGATGGCGAGCGTGGTCACGAATGGACGGGGGTCTGACTATTTTCGGCTCCATAGAGGGACGAGGCAGGGATGTCCTCTGTCCCCGTTATTGTTTGCATTGGCGATTGAGCCCCTGGCCATAGCACTGAGGGGTTCCAGGAAGTGGAGGGGAGTACTCAGGGGAGGAGAAGAACACCGGGTATCTCTGTATGCGGATGATTTGTTGCTATATGTGGCGGACCCGGCGGAGGGGATGCCAGAGATAATGCGGATACTTGGGGAGTTTGGGGATTTTTCAGGGTATAAACTGAACATGGGGAAAAGTGAGTTATTTGTGGTGCATCCGGGGGAGCAGAGCAGAGAGATAGAGGATTTACCGTTGAGGAAGGTAACAAGGGACTTCCGGTACCTGGGGATCCAGATAGCCAAGAATTGGGGTACATTACATAGGCTCAATTTAACACGGTTGGTGGAACAGATGGAGGAGGATTTCAAGAGATGGGACATGGTGTCCCTGTCATTGGCAGGTAGGGTGCAGGCGGTTAAAATGGTGGTCCTCCCAAGATTCCTTTTTGTGTTCCAGTGCCTCCTGGTGGTGATCACGAAGGCTTTTTTTAAAAGAATTGAGAAGAGCATTATGAGTTTTGTGTGGGCTGGGAAGACCCCAAGAGTGAGGCAGGGATTCTTGCAGCGTAGTAGGGACAGGGGGGGGCTGGCACTACCGAGCCTAAGTGAGTACTACTGGGCCGCCAATGTTTCAATGGTGTGTAAGTGGATGGGAGAAGGGGAGGGAGCGGCGTGGAAGAGATTGGAGAGGGCGTCCTGCAGGTGGACTAGCCTGCAAGCAATGGTGACGGCGCCGTTGCCGTTCTCACCAAAGAAATACACCACAAGCCCGGTGGTGGTGGCTACATTGAAAATTTGGGGGCAGTGGAGACGGCTTGGGGGATGGACGGGAGCCTCGGTGCAGTCCCCGATAAGAAACAATCATAGGTTCGTTCCGGGGAGAATGGATGGGGGATTTGGAGCATGGCAAAGAGCTGGGGTAGTACAACTAAGAGATCTATTTGTAGATGGGACGTTTGCGAGTCTGGGAGCGCTGACGGAGAAATATGGGTTGCCCCAAGGGAATGCATTTCGGTACATGCAATTGAGGGCTTTTGCGAGGCAACAGGTGAGAGAATTCCCGCAGCTCCCGACGCAGGAAGTGCAGGATAGAGTGATCTCAGCGACATGGGTGGGGGACGGTAAGGTGGCGGACATATACAGGGAGATGAGGGACGAGGGGGAGATCATGGTAGATGAAATGAAAGGGAAATGGGAAGAAGAACTGGGGGAGGAGATTGAGGAGGGGCTGTGGGCTGATGCCCTACGCAGGGTAAACTCATCGTCCTCGTGTGCCAGGCTAAGCTTGATACAATTTAAGGTGCTACACAGGGCGCATATGACTGGAGCACGGCTTAGTAAATTTTTTGGGGTAGAGGATAGGTGTGCGAGATGCTCGAGAGGCCCAGCGAATCACACCCACATGTTCTGGTCATGCCCGGCACTACAGGGGTTCTGGGTGGGGGTGGCAAAGGTGCTTTCGAAGGTGGTGGGGGTCCGGGTCGAACCAAGCTGGGGGTTGGCTATATTTGGGGTTACAGAAGAGCCGGGAGTGCAGGAGGCGAGAGAGGCTGACGTGTTGGCCTTTGCGTCCCTAGTAGCCCGGCGCAGGATACTGTTAATGTGGAAGGAAGCCAAACCCCCGGGTGTGGAGACCTGGATAAACGACATGGCAGGGTTTATAAAGTTAGAACGGATTAAGTTCGTGTTAAGGGGTTCGGCTCAGGGGTTCACCAGGCGGTGGCAACCGTTCGTCGACTACCTCACAGAAAGGTAGAGGGAATGGAAAAGAAGAAAACAACAGCAGCAACCCAGGGGGGAGGGGGGGGGGGGGAGGGCGGGGGGGGGGGGAGGAATCAGACGGACTCTCAGGGATGTTATTGTATATGTATAGGTATTTGGTATATGTAATTGTATATTGGATTGTGGGATTGTATTTTTGGAGAGTATTTATTTTGGACAAGGCAGTTGCCATTTAGTTTTGTTTTTTTGTTTTTGCTTATATATTACTTATTTATTTGTTTAAAACTGGCCACGGTTATTTATATTGCTTTATTGTTGTGTAAAAGAAACACTACGTATTGTTATGTTTGGCCAAAAAACTTGAATAAAATATATATATTTTTTAAAATAAATGTATTGAAGCTATTTCACGGGGTCATGTGCACCTGATCAATTCCAACCTGGCAGTCCATTGAGATGAAGGAGGGCCACTCGATTACGAGTCTCGATTGACTATCACTGGGTGATACACAAGGTTATAATTGAATCAGGTTTCCGTTCATGATTTGATAATGTAGATAGTTCAAACAAAAATGTTACTGTTTAGATTCAATAAAATCTCCATTTGTTTTTTTGCAACAGGAAAAAGCCATTTTGACCCAACAAGAATTGAACCCCATTTATCTGCTGACTCACAGTGTCCCTCAATTTGAGAAGGAGGTGGAAGCTATTTTAACAGACCGACCTCTCTGCAGAACCACATCTAAATATCTCATTGGTCCATTCACTTGTTTCTACTTCCTTGAAAAAAAATGTTTTTTCATCAACCATTTTCTCGTGGGACAATTCAGGACTAATAACTGCAACCTCGGACCAAGGTTTATTCTGCAACAGTCATTTTACTTCAGATACCAAAGTCCTTGCTGTGATGACATGCAGAGGCAATCTTGTAATGTATATGACCTCTGACCAGCAGGTGGCAGTGTAAACCTACCATGTGACTCTGTGTTTCGGGCAGCTGGGAGTAAGTCGTATTGATGGATAGATGTATTTTGCAGTAACTCTAGGATAATTAGTTAGTGTTAGTAGTTTGTCATATATTTATCCAGTTATCTTTACCATGCTTTGTTTTATAATAAATTATTTTACTAGTCAAGAGCTATATGTTCTGTCGTGCATCATTCATACCGGCCAGTGTCCAGAACAGGGGCGAGATTCTCCGACCCCCCGCCGGGTCGGAGAATCGCCGGGGGCTGGCGTGAATCCCACCCCCGCCGGTTGCCGAAGTCTCCGGCACCTGAGATTCGGCGGAGGCGGGAATCGCGCCGCGCCGGTTGGGGGGCCCCCCCGCTCGATTCTCCGGTCCGGATGGGCCGAAGTCCTGCCGCTAAAATGCCTGTCCCGCCGGCGTAAATTAAACCACCGACCTTACCGGCGGGACAAGGCGGCGCGGGCGGGCTCCGGGGTCCTGGGGGGGGCGCGGGGCGATCTGAACCCAGGGGATGCCCCCACGGTGGCCTGGCCCGCGATCGGGGCCCACCGATCCGCGAGCGGGCCTGTGCTGTGGGGACACTCTTTCCCTTCCTCCTCCGCCACGGTCTCCACCATGGTGGAGGCGGAAGAGACTCCCTCCACTGCGCATGCGTGGGAAGCTGTCAGCGGCCGCACTCGTTCCTGCGCATGCGCCGCCCGGAGATGTCATTTCCGCGCCAGCTGGCGGGGCACCAAAGGCCTTTTCCGCCAGCTGGCGGGGCGGAAATTCGTCCGGCACCGACCTAGCCCCTCAAGGTTGGGGCTCGGCCCCCAAAGATGCGGAGCATTCCGCACCTTTGGGGCGGCGCGATGCCCGTCTGATTTGCGCCGTTTTGGGCGCCAGTCGGCGGACATCGCGCCGTTTCAGGAGAATTTCGCCCCATGACACGGTACCAGGACTGAAGAACAACTAAGAACAAGAAGATTCTGCAAAGATCTGAACAATTAAAGATAACTCCAAAGAAGACGAAGCTACAATAAAAAAACAAATGTTACGACTATATAATAATCTTTATTAGTGTCACAAGTAGGCTTACATTAACACTGCAATGCAGTTACAGTGAAAAGCCCCTAGTCGCCACATTCCGACGCCTGTTCGGGTCACAGAGGGAGAATTCAGAATGTCCAATTCACCGAACAGCACGTCTTTCAGGACTTGTGGGAGGAAACCGGAGCACCCGGAGGAAACACACGCAGACACAGGGAGAACGTGCAGACTCCACACAGTCAGTGACCCAAGCCGGGTCGAACCGAGGACTCTGGCGCTGTGAAGCAACAGTGCTAACCACTGTGCTAGCACTAACCTCGTAAGCTCCTGGCAACTCGTACTCAACGTGTTGTAACACTTCGAAATCCAGCATGGAAGTTCTCAAGGCACCTCAACAGCTTTGGGTCACCGGTAACGTAGACGAGAATTGACAGGCGTTTAAGCAGCAGTTGAAACTCTATGTTGCAGCCCTTAGTCTGCAGGGACAGCCCGACGAGAGGAGTATCGCGTTGCTGCTCACTGTCGCAGGTCCCCAAGCAATTGAAATTTTTAACATGTTTGACTTTGATAGCAAGGTGGTTAGCATGAACTTGAACAAAGTTCTAAAGCAATTTGATCTTCATTGCTCCCCTAAAGAAAATGAAACGTTCGAGCCCTACATATTTCACACGGGCACCCAAATGCAGTCGAATCATTTGGTAGTTTTCTCACTGACTTGCGGTTGAAGGCACAGTCGTGTAATTTTAGTACCCTCTAGTCATCAATGATCCGCGATCAGAACATGTTTGGGATTTCTAATGATAAGGTACGCGAGAGGCTTTGGAGAGAAAATGAGCTTCAACTTGTTGATGCTATCAAAATATGTCAGGCGAGCGACTAGCGAGCAAAGCAGATGAGCACATAGAATCTCAGGCATTTTGGCGCAAAGATAGACGAGGCAGCCGATGCCGTTAGTGTACTGACACATTCGAATAAAAAGCGTGGTCCCAACGCGGGCGGCCATTTTGAGCGGCACACCCGATCCCCCATTTCTAGGCCGCGATGCAGTGTTGGGCCACCGTTCCGCCCCGTAATTCTACAATCATTGAGGTCAATGGTTCTTAGTAAAATCCATGAAGGGAATGGGCAGCACGGTGGCGCAGTGGTTAGCACTGCTGCCACACGGCGCAGACGTCCCGGGTTCGATCCTGGCTCTGGGTCACTGTCCGTGTGGAGTTTGCACATTCTCCCCGTGTGTACGTGGGTCCCACCCCCACAACCCAAAGATGTGCAGGGTAGGTGGATTGGACACGCTAAATTGCCCCTTAATTGGAAACTCTAAACTTGTTTATTTTTTAATCCATGAAGGGCACATGGGGGGACAAAAGTGGGAGCAAAGAGCCGATGACACAGGGCGGAATTCTACGTTTCTGCGGCTCAGTGGCGGCTAAAACAGAGAATTGGCAGGAGGTTCACGACAGGCAAATCAGCACGAACCCCTCACCGATTCCAATACCGCTGAGAGGCTAACACTGGCGCCATGAGAAACTCCCGCGGATCGCGCAAAAACTGCCGGAGAATGGCCGGGCCACGGGCCACGCATGCGCACGGCCGCCAGCCTGCACGGGTCGTGCTGTTCACCATGGTGCCAGCCGTGTGCGTAACCTAACCCGCCAACCATGACCCTACAGCCCACCCCGTGGCTACCCCTTGGCCACCCCCAGCAATCCCCCCAGCCCTGACAGACCCCCCCCCCCCCCCACCCCCGGCCAGCGGTACAGATCCAGGAAGAGTGTGGCGGCGCTGGACACAGTCCGCAGCCGGCACGCGGCTCAGACCACACGTCGGGATGGGGGCGGAACCTCGCGGGTGGGACGGCCGATGAGGCGCCAATGGCCTTGCGACTGCGACGTGCGTCACAACGACACTGGTTTGGAGGGGGTGGAGAATCGCAAACCAATGTCAAACCGGTGACGGCCCAGTTCTCTCGTCCGAAACATTTCTCCACCCGATTGCTGACTACGATTTCGCCATCGTGTAGGAGAGAATGCCGCCCACAATCTATTGACCGGGCATCAACCGAGATATTGAAGCAATGGTACAAAACTGCACAGATTGTGAATGTCTGCACAGTGCAGCTCTGCCCAAGTATCTCATGTTACATGTCCAGAGGCAGTGAAATGCTAGTTTCCAAGTGGATGTGAACAATAACAAGTCACTTCCCCTCAGCTTGACAACTTCCTGTGTCACTGTCTCCGTGGCAACTACATCACAAACCAATCACACCATAGAAACTGAGTCCAGGAAGCTACCAACAATGATAGTGTCATTATTTCCACAGAGCCATTGAACAGGTTACAATTAAAAGCTGGGGAAGGCCCTAGAGTTTCTCTCAGACAATAAAGATGAAATGAAATGAAAATCACTTATTGTCACAAGTAGGCTTCAAATGAAGTTACTGTGAAAATCCCCTAGTCGCCACATTCCGGCGCCTGTTCGGGGAGGCCGGTACGGGAATTGAACCGTGCTGCTGGCCTGCCTTGCTCTGCTTTAAAAGCCAGATATTTAGCCCTGTGCTAAACCACAGAGATGACTCTCTGTGTTGGGCCCTGGAATAAATGCTCTGGACAGACATTCACAAACACAGACGAACAAACCGGGCACAGTTGCCAGAAATTGCCACAGAAAAATGTGGAAACAGCAGAAATTTTAACCAGGACTAAACAGAACCATCTGGAGTTTCGAAGGCAGCACAATTCAACGACAATACAAAGTGGATTCATCACAGAATCAAATCAAGCACAAATGTTAAATTAATAATGTGCCTGTGACGATTATATTTTTAAAATGCAAGAAAATCTTGACAATATTTTTAGTGCAACAGCGGGAAACAGAAATGCTGCAGGACAAACATTCATTGAGAATGGTCCACAGCACCCGGTTAGAAACGTTCAAATCCAGGCTACAAATCAAGGCAGAAATATGTGAAACAGCCCTGTAAACATCAACTCAATTATCGAACACAGACAAACAACTAAAAGAAAGGAACAGAAAGAATGATGTAAGTCAGCACAGAACAGGAACAAACTTTCAGCCCATCAATCTGCTCCTTTCACAGGCTATGTAAATCTAACCCATTGTGAGGTCTCGTTCCCTGCTGGTCAGGTCGCAGTGAGAGCGACATCTCGTTGCTGGCACATTTCTGAAACCATTTCCAAATCTGTACATTAATGAGGCGCACGATCCCAAACTGGTGGTTATCCTGGAAAGAGGTGACACACCCATGTGCAGATGTAGGGGCGGAGCATTGATGAGAGAGGAGGTACACAAGGGGATGGATTATGGTTGGTAACTCTGTGCTCTCTCCACAGAGGCTGTCAGAATAAATGCTCCGCACAGACATTCACAAACACTGACGAACAAACCGTGCACAGGTGCCAGGGATGTCCAGTATTTTCTGCTTTTGTTTCAGCTTCCAGCATAGAATAGAACCATAGAATCCTGCAGTGCAGAAGAAGGCCATTCAGCCCATCAAGTCTGCACCAACCCTCTGAAAGAGAACCCTAACCCACTTCCCCTCCCTATCACCCAACCTGCACATCTCTGGACACTAAGGGGCAATTTAGCATGGCCAATCTCATCTGTGGACATCCGCAGTCATTTGCTTTTATATTCTGATGGAGTATGGCGTTGGGTATTGAAGTTACCCTCACCCAGGCGCTCCCCAGGAACAGGCACCATTCCTTTGAGGGAGGGACTCTGCAGTTTGTGGCATTCTAGACATTTCTCCATGCCGATACTGAGTCAGTGATGCCCCATCGCAGCCCCCTGAGCAGATTCCCAGGGGTCAGCAGGGTCACCTGGAGCCAGTTTGCGCCCCAGAGGCATCCATTGTTAGAGAGCTGGGGCCTGCAGCAGCAGCTTGCCCTCTGGGTCGCTGGGTGGTGGTGGTGAGGTGTGGCCCTGCATCTCCGCCCCAACCTTTAACGCCAGGCACCTCCACCTTGGGTCTGGAGATTTCTCCCGACTGACCGGGCGATCCGGGGTGGAACGGGGGTCTCAGCTGCGACGGTCCTCTGACCCAGAGTCCTGAGAGGGGCCTGGAGAGGACCCCTCTGTGGTCAATCCTGGGGTGTGATGAGGATGAAGTCAGGCCTGGTTGGTCAACGCTGGGCGGATGACTCGAACCTGGATGGCAATTGCACGGAGGACAGTTGCTGGGCACTGGGGGTGAATTGGAGACCATTTGCAGCGAGGCAGTTGACTCCCTCGTGCCCTCCACCAAGTCGCACCCCCCTCCCCCCCACTCCCCCGGGGAACTCTGGGACTTTCAGCTCCTGAGCCGGGGTCACTGAGCCGGGATCACTGAGCCGGGGTCACTGAGCCGGGGTCACTGAGCCGGGGTCGCTGAGCCCGGGTCACTGAGCCGGGGTCACTGAGCCGGGGTCACTGAGCCGGGGTCACTGAGCCGGGGTCACTGAGCCAGGGTCACTGAGTCGGGGTCACTGAGCCGGGGTCGCTGAGCCGGGGTCACTGAGCCGGGGTCGCTGAGCCGGGGTCACTGAGCCGGGGTCGCTGAGCCGGGGTCACTGAGCCGGGGTCGCTGAGCCGGGGTCGCTGAGCCGGGGTCGCTGAGCCGGGGTCGCTGAGCCGGGGTCACCAAAACAGATTCCAGATGCCTCTCGATGGCTGGTTGGAGCTGGTGTTACTGGTCCAGTCCGCCCGTGCTTATGGGATGGGGATGCTGGACGTGGACTGGTGCCAGCTGAATGGCCTCCATGTCAGGCTCCTGAGGGAGTGGAGGGGCACATTGCCAGGCTCCTGAGGGAGTGGAGGGGCACATTGCCAGGCTCCTGAGGGAGTGGAGGGGCACATTGCCAGGCTCCTGAGGGAGTGGAGGGGCACATTGCCCTCTGAGCACTAAAGCGGTGATAGTGAAAGTATCGATATACATCTGACATCAATGTCAGCAGACAGGCACAGCGCCCCTTCCAGAGCTTCTCCATGCTCCGGGACAGGAAGCATGCGGTGTACCTCCTGCAAGAAACCCACACCATTCCATCAGACTATAAGACATAGCAGCAGAATTAGGCCACTCGGCCCATCGAGTCTGCTCCGCCATTCAATCATGGCTGATATTTTCTCATCCCCATTCTCCTGCCTTCTCCCCATAACCCCTGATCCCCTGATCAATCAAGAACCTATCTATCTCTGTCTTAAAGACACTCAGACTTCCGGGAGACAAAGCCCCATGGCTCCTGGAGCGGTGAGGGGAGGGGGGTCTACGTGAGTCACCTGACCTCACATTCTGGCGGGGTGGCTATGCCCGAGATCTTTGGGGTCAAGGATCCTGTGCCAGGCCGATTGCTACAGCTAATGGTCCACGAGGGGGGGCGTGGTGCTTCAATTTGTGAATGTCAATGTTCCCCTGACTGGTCCAGAACAAACGAGTGTCCACCCTTCTCAGCATCATCGCCATGGGTGAGTGCATCGTCCTCAGACGGGATTTTAACTCCACCCTCGGGACAAGGGACCGCCATAGTGTCCAGCGCTGCTCACCGGCGGAGGTGAAGTTGAGGGACCTGTTGGGTAGATAGCTGTCTGCCGACTTCTCCATCCTGACTCCAGCATGTTCACGTACATGTTCACTTTGGATCCTCGCTGTCTTCAGGGGATGTCCCGGAGGACTGGAGAATAGCCAATGTTGTTCCTCTGTTTAAGAAGGGTAGCAAGGATAATCCCGGGAACTACAGGCCGGTGAGCCTTACTTCAGTGGTAGGGAAATTACTGGAGAGAATTCTTCGAGACAGGATCTACTCCCATTTGGAAGCAAATGGACGTATTAGTGAAAGGCAGCACGGTTTTGTGAAGGGGAGGTCGTGTCTCACTAACTTGATAGAGTTTTTCGAGGAGGTCACTAAGATGATTGATGCAGGTAGGGCAGTGGAGGTTGTCTATATGGACTTCAGTAAGGCCTTTGACAAGGTTCCTCATGGTAGACTAGTACAAAAGGTGAAGTCACACGGGATCAGGGGTGAGCTGGCAAGGTGGATACAGAACTGGATAGGTCATAGAAGGCAGAGAGTAGCAATGGAAGGATGCTTTTCTCATTGGAGGGCTGTGACCAGTGGTGTTCCACAGGGATCAGTGCTGGGACCTTTGCTCTTTGTAGTATATATAAATGATTTGGAGGAAAGTGTAACTGGTCTGATTAGTAAGTTTGCAGACGACACAAAGGTTGGTGGAATTGCAGATAGCGATGAGGACTGTCGGAGGATACAGCAGGATTTAGATTGTTTGGAGACTTGGGCGGAGAGATGGCAGATGGAGTTTAATCCGGACAAATGTGAGGTAATGCATTTTGGAAGGTCTAATGCAGGTAGGGAATATACAGTGAATGGTAGAACACTCAAGAGTATTGAAAGTCAAAGAGATCTAGGAGTACAGGTACACAGGTCATTGAAAGGGGCAACACAGGTGGAGAAGGTAGTCAAGAAGGCATACGGCATGCTTGCCTTCATTGGCCGGGGCATTGAGTATAAGATTTGGCAAGTCATGTTGCAGCTGTATAGAACCTTAGTTAGGCCACACTTGGAGTATAGTGTTCAATTCTGGTCGCCACACTACCAGAAGGATGTGGAGGCTTTAGAGAGGGTGCAGAAGAGATTTACCAGAATGTTGCCTGGTACGGAGGGCATTAGCTATGAGGAGCGGTTGAATAAACTCAGTTTGTTCTCACTGGAACGAAGGAGGTTGAGGGGAGACCTGATAGAGGTCTACAAAATTATGAGGGGCATAGGCAGAGTGGATAGTCAGAGGCTTTTCCCCAGGGTAGAGGGGTCAATTACTAGGGGGCATAGGTTTAAGGTGAGAGGGGCAAGGTTTAGAGTAGATGTACGAGGCAAGTTTTTTACGCAGAGGGTAGTGGGTGCCTGGAACTCGCTACCGGAGGAGGTGGTGGAAGCAGGGACGATAGTGACGTTTAAGGGGCATCTTGACAAATACATGAATAGGATGGGAACCGAGGGATATGGACCCAGGAAGTGTAGAAGATTGTAGTTTAGTCGGGCAGCATAGTCGGCACGGGCTTGGAGGGCCGAAGGGCCTGTTCCTGTGCTGTACATTTCTTTGTTCTTTGTTCTTTGTTCTATGAGGCTCGGAGTCAGAGCGCCGACAATCAACCAACTTTATTTCTGGAGGGCGTATCTGCCCCGTGTTCCGAAATGGAGCAGGTGCAAGAGGCTAAATTGCCGACTCCTGCTCCTAGTTCTTATGGTCTAAGAAAGAACAATTCTGTCTAATTCCACCTTCCAGCTCTTGGTCTGTCGCCCTGTAGGTAACAACAGCTCGAGCACAAATCTGGTGTTCCTGATTAATAAGGGGATCAGTGGTTATGGGGAGAAAGCAGGAGAATGGGGGGGGAAACATATCAGCCATGATTGAATGGTGGAGCAGACACGATGGGCTGAACGTCCTAATTCTGCTCCTATGTCTCATGACTTCTGTTCAGCAGGTGCCGTGCTCAGAACTCCGCCTGGTGTGGGCAGAGTTCGCTCCGTCTCGCGCTCAGGCACAGTCTGTGTACTGGCCCTTTAACAAGCTGCTGCAGGAGGCCAAGAGGTTTCTGGGCTTGTTACATCGCTTCTGGACCGGCTGAAGAAGGAAGTGGGAGGCTTACTCTCCTTCAGGCTGGGACCTGGTCTCATGTATGCGTCTTCTCTGAGGAATATGCGAGGGGGTCGACAAAGAGGCGGAAATCCAGGGTCGAGGAGTTGGAGAAGGAGGTGCTCGACCTGGAGTCACGTGTCGGTCAGCCCGATGAGGACCCGGCCCTGCGGCTGGTGTACGGAGAGAAGGGCGCGCTGCGGGACCTGCAACTTGTCGGGTCCCACAGCACACACATGAGCAACACACACGCGAATCTAGTTCCTCACGGACAAGGCTCCCCCTTAGAACATAGAACATAGAACATAGAACGATACAGCGCAGTACAGGCCCTTTGGCCCACGATGTTGCACCGACATGGGAAGTCAAAAAACAAAAGCCATCTAACCTACACTATGCCATTATCATCCATATGCTTATCCAATAAACTTTTAAATGCCCTCAATGTTGGCGAGTTCACTACTGTTGCAGGTAGGGCATTCCACGGCCTCACCACTCTTTGCGTAAAGAACCTACCTCTGCCCTCTGTCCTATATCTATTACCCCTCAGTTTAAGGCTATGTCCCCTCGTGCCAGCCATTTCCAACCGCGGGAGGAGGCTCTCACTGTCCACCCTATCCAACCCCCTGATCATTTTGTATGCCTCTATTAAGTCTCCTCTTAACCTTCTTCTCTCCAACGAAAACAACCTCAAGTCCATCAGCCTTTCCTCATAAGGTTTTCCCTCCATACCAGGCAACATACTGGTAAATCTCCTCTGCACCGTTCCAAAGCCTCCACGTCCTTCCTATAATGTGGTGACCAGAACTGTACGCAATACTCCAAATGCGGCCGTACCAGAGTTTTGTACAGCTGCAACATGACCTCATGACTCCGGAACTCAATCCCTCTACCAATAAAGGCCAACACTCCATAGGCCTTCTTCACAACCCGATCAACCTGGGTGGCAACTTTCAGGGATCTATGTACATGGACACTGAGATCCCTCTGCTCATCCACACTTCCAAGAATTTTACCATTAGCCAAATATTCCGCATTTCTGTTATTCCTTCCAAAGTGAATCACCTCACACTTCTCTACATTAAACTCCATTTGCCACCTCTCAGCCCAGCTCTGCAGCTTATCTATGTCCCTCTGTAACCTGCAACATCCTTCCGCACTGTCGACAACACCACCGACTTTAGTGTTGTCTGCAAATTTACTCACCCACCCTTCTGCGCCCTCCTCTAGGTCATTTATAAAAATGACAAACAGCAACGGCCCCAGAACAGATCCTTGTGGTACGCCACTTGTAACTGAACTCCATTCTGAACATTTCCCATCAACCACCACCCTCTCTGTCTTCTTTCAGCTAGCCAATTCCTGATCCACATCTCTAAATCACCCTCAATCCCCAGCCTCCGTATTTTCTGCAATAGCCTACCGTGGGGAACCTTATCAAACGCTTTACTGAAATCCATATACACCACATCAACTGCTCTACCCTTGTCTACCTGTTCAGTCACCTTCTCAAAGAACTCGATAAGGTTTGTGAGGCATGACCTACCCTTCACAAAGCCATGCTGACTATCCCTAATCATATTATTCCTATCTAGATGATTATAAATCTTGTCTCTTATAATCCCCTCCAAGACTTTACCCACAACAGACGTGAGGCTCACCGGTCTATAGTTGCCGGGGTTGTCTCTGCTCCCCTTCTTGAACAAAGGGACCACATTTGCTATCCTCCAGTCCTCTGGCACTTTTCCTGTAGCCACTGATTACATAAAAATCAAAGCCAAAGGCTCAGCAATCTCTTCCCTGGCTTCCCAGAGAATCCTAGGATAAATCCCATCAGGCCCCGGGGACTTATCTATTTTCAGCCTGTCCAGAATTGCCAACATCTCTTCCCTACGTACCTCAATGCCATCTATTCTATTAGCCTGGGTCTCAGCATTCTCCTCCTCAACATTATCTTTTTCCTGAGTGAATACTGACGAAAAATATTCATTTAGTATCTCGCCTATCTCTTCAGACTCCACACACAATTTCCCATCCCTGTCCTTGACTGGTTCTACTCTTTCCCTAGTCATTCGCTTATTCCTGACATACCTATAGAAAGCTTTTGGGTTTTCCTTGATCCTTCCTGCCAGATACTTCTCATGTCCCCTCCTTGCTCGTCTTAGCTCTCTCTTTAGATCCTTCCTCGCTACCTTGTAACTGTCAAGCGCCCCAACTGAAACTTCACTCCTCATCTTCACAAAGGCCTCCTTCTTCCTCTTAACAAGAGATTCCACTTCTTTGGTAAACCTTCTTCTACTCGCTGGAATAAAGACATGGGGATCGTCAGCAGCTCCGTACGCTGCTGGCCGACGATGGGCCCCTCTTCTTGGATCCAGAGGACATCAGGGCCCATGCCCCAAATTTCTACATGTTCTCCCCGGATCCCTCCAGCGAGGGCGTTGCCAAGTCGCCCTGGAGGGTGCTGGAAAGCTCGTGTCCAATCAGCCTGGGAGAGCCACCCAGCCCCCACCACAGCCTGGGGGAGCCACCCAGCCCCCTCGACAGCCAGGGGGAGCCACCCAGTGCCCACCACAGCCTGGGGGAGCCACCCAGTGCCCACCACAGCCTGGGGGCGCCACCCAGTGCCCACCATAGCCTGGGGGAGCTACCCAGTGCCCACCACAGCCTGGGGGAGCCACCCAGTGCCCTCCACAGCCTGGGGGAGCCACCCAGCCCCCACCACAGCCTGGGGGAGCCACCCAGCCCCCACCACAGCCTGGGGGAGCCACCCAGCCCCCTCAACAGCCTGGGGGAGCCACCCAGTGCCCACCACAGCCTGGGGGCGCCACCCAGTGCCCACCATAGCCTGGGGGAGCCACCCAGTGCCCACCACAGCCTGGGGGAGCCACCCAGTGCCCTCCACAGCCTGGGGGAGCCACCCAGCCCCACCACAGCCTGGGGGAGCCACCCAGCCCCCTCAACAGCCTGGGGGAGCCACCCAGTGCCCACCACAGCCTGGGGGAGCCACCCAGTGCCCTCCACAGCCTGGGGGAGCCACCCAGCCCCCACCACAGCCTGGGGGAGCCACCCAGCCCCCACCACAGCCTGGGGGAGCCACCCAGCCCCCTCAACAGCCTGGGGGAGCCACCCAGTGCCCACCACAGCCTGGGGGCGCCACCCAGTGCCCACCATAGCCTGGGGGAGCCACCCAGTGCCCACCACAGCCTGGGGGAGCCACCCAGTGCCCTCCACAGCCTGGGGGAGCCACCCAGCCCCACCACAGCCTGGGGGAGCCACCCAGCCCCCTCAACAGCCTGGGGGAGCCACCCAGTGCCCACCACAGCCTGGGGGAGCCACCCAGTGCCCACCACAGCCTGGGGGAGCCACCCAGTGCCCACCACAGCCTGGGGGAGCCACCCAGTGCCCTCCACAGCCTGGGGGAGCCACCCAGCCCCCACCACAGCCTGGGGGAGCCACCCAGCCCCCTCAACAGCCTGGGGGAGCCACCCAGTGCCCACCACAGCCTGGGGGAGCCACCCAGCCCCCTCGACAGCCTGGGGGCGCCACCCAGTGCCCACCACAGCCTGGGGGAGCCACCCAGCCCCCTCGACAGCCTGGGGGAGCCACCCAGCCCCCTCGACAGCCTGGGGGAGCCACCCAGTGCCCTTGGCAGCCTGGGAGAGCCACCCAGCGCCCACCACAGCCTCTCCAGCAAGACCTCGGGGCTGGGTAGGCTGACCGCAGAGCTCTTCGGGGGGTTCAGGGACATCCTGGGGAGCAACTACGGGGGGGGGGGGGTCCTGGGGGAATGTCTCATGACTGGGGGAATGCCCAAGGAGGGGGATATCTGCCTTTTTAAGAACTGGCATCCGGTCTCCATCCCCAGTGCAAATTACAAAATCTTCACCAAGGCAATGTCTTCCCACCTTGGCACAGTGCTGGTCCACCTGACCAGTCCTTCTGTACACCGCCTCAGAGTGTCTCATTAAGGTTAACGGGTCCCTGACGGCGCCCCTTCGCTCTGGGAGAGGAGTGTGTCAGGGCTGTCCCTTATCTGGTCAACTTTATTTCCTTTGCGTGGAGCCTTTCTTGTGCCTCCTGCGGAGGAGGTTGTCGGGGCTGGTTCTGCACGAGCCGGACGTGAGGGTGGTCCTCTCGGCGTACGCTGATGACGTGCTCCTCATGTTCACTGACCCCGGAGACCTGCGGAGGATGCGAGAGTGCCAGGCTGTCTACTCCGCCGCGTCCTCTGCTAGGATCAACTGGGCCAAATGTTCCGGACTCCTCGCCAGTCTGTGGCAGGTGGACCCCCTCCCAGAGGAGCTCAGGCCTTTCACCTGAAGCAGGACCAGCCTCCTCTATTTGGGAGTCCATCTTTGCCCAGCTGAGGAATGCTGACCGGCTAACTGGCGGTACTGGAGACCAAGGTCACCGCTCGCCCGGGACGCTGGACAGGACTGCTCCGAGTGCTGTCTTACAGGGGTCATGTTCTGGTCATAAACCAGCTGATCGCCTCCATGTTGTGGTACCGGCTGGTCACTTTGACCCCTCCCCCTGACTTTGTCACAAAACTCCAGAGAATAGTTCTTCTGGGACAAGAGACTGCACAGAGTCACTCTGAGGCTCTGAGTCTCCCGCTTAGGGAGGGAGATCAGGCATCGGTATGTCTTCGCAACTAGTTGGCAACCTTCAGCCTTTAGATCTGGCAGCGATACCTCTACATAAAGCCCCCTCCGCCATGGCGCCTGCTGATGACCTATTTTTTCCACCAGGTGCATGGCCTGACCTATGACCTGCAGCTCCTCTTCATAGACCTCAGGGGTCTGTGTCACTCCTTGAAGGGCCTTTTACCAGGCCCCACTCAAAGTCTAGAACATGGTTGCCTCTCGCTGCTGCTCTCCCCCGTCAGGAGTAGCGGTTGTGGTCAGGGAGCCACTGATCAGGAATCGAAGCAGCGCAGTCATGCGGTGGACCCCCGTCTGAGCGGACCCCTGCTCGGGGGGAATTTCACATTGACCCCCCCCCACTTGGGAGCTGGAGTCCCATAGCCTGAGTCGCCTTGTGCAAATACTGTCCGACCCCTATCACACGGCACGGAGGGGTTTCCTGTATCACCCTTCACTTCCTTGCCCTTGCCCACCACCCAAACACAACCTTGACATGACCTGTTGCCATCTGGTGGCAGACGTCCCCAGTGGATGTTCCTCTATGGAGGAGTCCTCCCCCTTAAACTCGGGGACCTGGGATGGAGGGTGTTGCAAGCAGAGACCAGAGACTGTATCGGTTCACAGACTTCCTGCCTTTTCTGCAGCATTGTGGACCATGTTAATATCGGGCAGCTGTCGACTGAATCCCCTGTTTAGTTATTTAAGAGACCTTCTGTTTCTATTGTGTTTGCTCTTCAGCCCCACACTCATGATGTACGGGCACCCCGTGTGCAGGGTAAGGGGAGGGAGGAGGACCTCCTTGAAGACCTGCTCCGAGGCCTGGCCCAACGCCATAAACCAAAGCAGGCCGTGGGTGACCTGACTGTCTGTCTCTCTATCACAGCTGCACTTGCTGCCAGGTGTCCCTGGAGAGAGAGAGCGGTGTCCACGGGCACCACCGACGCTTTCCATGCCCGGTGGGCACCGCAGGGCCTGAGGTGCTTTACTCGTGTTTTGGTTTGATCTTGTAAATTTCAATTGTGATTTGGTTTTGTTTAAGGGACTGTTCCTTCAATTTGTCCCTCAGTTTCCTTGATTTAATTTCCTTGCTTATTTGATTTCCACCTAAATACTTGGATTGTCGACCCCAAGCATTGAGCTCCAATGCTCACACACACGTAGACGTGGGACAGATGACACAGATGTGTATCCCAGCGCTGTGATGGGAAATCCCTTTTCATTCACCCCGGGGCGTGTTTGACGTGTCCTTTGAGGATATAGATGCTGGTCCCCTGCATCCATTCAATAGTCCCATCAGCTAATGCCAGGGTGGGTGTGGGGTTGGGGAATGGTCTGGGGAAAAGTGGAGCGTCCGGGGGCTCATCCAGCTGCAGTTGAGTGGGACGTGTGCAGGGAGGTGTCAGTGTGAGAGGGAGGGTGGGAGGCTTAGTGAAGTGGCACTCAGTAAGAGGGAAGCACATGGGTGGAGGTCTCAGAGGTGTGGAGGGCTGAGGGGCAACGGCCTGTCAGGAATCCTCCAGATTCTCATCATTCTGGAGAACCATGGGACCAATGGAGAGTTGGCTTTTCCTCTCACAGCGATTGGGCAGCAGTGGAAACATCACCGTGTCACTGCCCGTGGCCAGGACCCGTGCCCTGCAGAGGGTGAGGCCGCTGCCCGTGGCCAGGACCCGCGCCCTGCAGAGGGTGAGGCCGCTGCCCGTGGCCAGGACCCGTGCCCTGCAGAGGAGGGTAAGGCCGCTGCCCATGGCCAGGACCCGCGCCCTGCAGAGGGTGAGGCCGCTGCCCGTGGCCAGGACCCGCGCCCTGCAGAGGGTGAGGCCGCTGCCCGTGGCCAGGACCCGCGCCCTGCAGAGGGGGGGCATTTCCCAGTGCAGCATTTCCCAGCCTGCCGCACGTAAATGCATTGGGAGGTTACAGATACTCTTCATTCAACTTGGACCACGACCAGGAGAAGCAAAAAAGATGCCAGGATGCTTAGCAGGCATGGCCCACGTGCAGGGTGTAGCCTGGCAGTCTCCATGGCAACATGCGGCACCATTTCTGAATCGCAAGGGATTCCACTCCCTCAATGTCCAGCTTCTTTGTGACCACACGGTGCATCTGTGTGCCTGTGTCCGCAGGAGGGACCATGACAGTTACGTCTTGGGGCGCTCTCAGATCCTGTAGACCTGCCTCTCCTGGGAAAGCTCAATGGTTCTTGCCCCAAAGGAGTGAGCTCCCGCAGGGCTCACGGTGGTTGTGCCCTCTCACACCGGTTATGCTGGATTTTGTCTTGTGGGGGCACAGATTGCGAGTGTGTAGACCGGCGTCCTGCCCTTTCAGTTGGTTGAGGAGTGGAATACACGGGACGAGAGCGGGAGCGGGACTGTGAGGAGCAGAGAGATGGGGACACCATGGGGTTTGGTGAGGGAGGGTGAGGGGGTGCTTCATGACAGCTCAGCAACCAGCGAGGTGGCTGGGTGAGAGATCACCTTGGAGGTGCGAGGAGTGGGCGAGGGAGTGCAGCGAGGGACTGGGGGTTAGATCTACCCTGGCCACACAAATTGGTTATTTATTTTTAGCATTGCTGCCCCGTCCTCTTCTGGAGGGAGCTGGCACTAACTAATCCCGCTGTGACCTCCCAGCTGGGGGTAGTGTCCTTGCTGGAGGGTCGCGTGTGGGAACATGCATATCGGACGTTCCGCCTGCTGCACTCTATCCAGCCATCTGGTGAGGGTTCCTCCGAGAATCTTGGTGCAGGTTTCCTGGCTGCCATCCCCTTGATTGGATCTCCTTCAAGCGCTGGGGAGGCGCGGTGGCGCAGTGGTCAGCACTGCAGGCTCACGGCGCCGAGGTCCCAGGTTCGATCCCGGCTCTGGGTCACTGTCCGTGTGGAGTTTGCACATTCTCTCCGTGTCTGCGTGGGTTTCGCCCCCACAACCCAAAGATGTGCAGGGTAGGTGGATTGGCTACGCTAAATTGCCCCTTAATTGGGAAAAATGAATTGGGCACACTAAATTTATTTAAAAACTAAGCAACAGTCCACGTCCCAACCGGGATCATCCTGAGATTCCGGCTCCTTCCTGGGCTGACTTTTATCTCAGGGAATTAACGAGCCCACGGTTGAGTGTCTGCCCCTCAGCGGGGGGAGCACGAGCCCCACCCGGAGATCAATCAGGTTGTCTTGGTGGGTCTTGGGGGTTATAACATTGGCCATGCCAGATACCTTGATGTAATTGGGAACACGGTCAGGTAGATCTATTCACAAATAGAGTTATCTCTCAAAGTCAGTGATCGGTGAAATATTGAGCAACACAGTACAGTGTGCGAGGTCTTTATTATATTGCTATTTCTGACAGTAGTGTTGTATTGCTTTGTGCAATATAAGTTACTCACTTGCTTCTTCCAGAATGATCCTTAACTCGATTTTGATTAACACTCATAGTCTTCCGATTAGAGCAAATACTTTATTGAGTTGATGAAATGAGTTTATTCTCTCTCCAATGCTTAGACTAGATGTTACATGAACATGATTGATTAAGAAATACTTATGATTATCTACCTGTGTCTGTCTGCTTGTGGCCCCTTGTCCCTGTACCTGTGAAGAGGCGGATCTTGGCTTGTCTTTTATACGTCTCTAGTGCTGCCCTCTAGTGATTACTTAGTTGCAGTGTCTTTTCATGAACTCCTTGTGTACATACAGATATGCAGATCACTGCAGTCTTGTGCCTTTCAGCCCAAGCCTCTGGCATCTGAGTCCCACCCAGGGGCTGATGGCCAAGGGAGCTGAATGTACAATGTAGCAGGTATCAAGCTGCAAATCCTTCCGACTATGTCATGAAAGAATGTTTCAGCCTTTACCATCACCCTCCTTAGCTCCAGACTCCAATGTGTACATTAGAAAGCAGGTTGGCAACTTGAACGTGTTGAGTAAAGTGTAGCCTACCAGCTCCAGCAGCAGCAGCTCCAGCAGCTCCAGCAGCTCCAACAGCAGCAGCTCCAGCAGCTCCAGCAGCAGCAGCAGCTCCAGCAGCTCCAGCAGCAGCAGCAGCTCCAGCAGCAGCTCCAGCAGCAGTTCCAGCAGCAGCAGCAGCTCCAGCAACAGCAGCAGCAGCTCCAGCAGCAGCAGCTCCAGCAGCTCCAGCAACAGCAGCAGCAGCTCCAGCAGCAGCAGCTCCAGCAGCTCCAGCAACAGCAGCAGCAGCTCCAGCAGCAGCAGCTCCAGCAGCAGCTCCAGCAGCAGCAGCTCCAGCAGCAGCAGCAGCTCCAGCAGCAGCTCCAGCAGCAACAGCTCCAGCAGCAGCAGCAGCTCCAGCAACAGCAGCAGCTCCAGCAGCAGCTCCAGCAGCAACAGCTCCAGCAGCAGCAGCAGCTCCAGCAGCAGCAGCTCCAGCAGCAGCAGCAGCTCCAGCAGCAGCAGCAGCTCCAGCAACAGCAGCAGCTCCCAGCAGCAGCTCCAGCAGCAGCAGCTCCAGCAGCAGCTCCAGCAGCAGCAACAGCTCCAGCAGCAGCTCCCAGCAGCAGCTCCAGCAGCAGCAGCAGCAGCTCCCAGCAGCAGCTCCAGCAGCAGCTCCAGCAGCAGCTCCCAGCAGCAGCTCCAGCAGCAGCAGCAGCTCCCAGCAGCAGCTCCAGCAGCAGCTCCAGCAACAGCAGCTCCAGCAGCAGCAGCAGCTCCAGCAACAGCAGCTCCAGCAGCAGCTCCCAGCAGCAGCTCCAGCAGCAGGAGTGGGAACAGTTTTGCAAAAACTTCACTGAACAAACCAGTCAAATGAGATATTTAGAATTTCTCTGAGATAATTTAAGATGAAGTATTCCCAAAAGGAAAGTGAGGAATCTCAGTATAGAAGCAAAATACTACAAATAAAAACAAAACAATGCTGAAAATACTTAGAACTGGCAATATGTGTGGAGAGAGCAACATATTGACGATGACCTTTCATCAGAACATCAATTCAGTTGCAACTTTTTCTGTTTGTAAATAAAGAATCTTAATCCTCAGTACAGAATAGAAATGTAAATTCACCAACCACCAAACCGGGCATAAAGTGGCCTTGAAGAGTTGGAGAGGTCGACTGTACCCCTGATTCTTTAACTCATACTCCCTGGGTCAGTTGAATTGGCAAAGTGTCTGCAATCAGAGTGAGAAATGTCCAGTTTGTCTCTGTGCTCCAGAGAATGAGAAACTGAACAGAGTTATAGCAGCAGAGTAACTTGCACAGCCAAGTTTCACCTCCAGGACACTTTCCTGCAGGTAATTCCCAGCAGCCATTTCCCGTGATATTACAGGACAACCACAGAATTTACAAGTCTACAGGTGGGTAAATATAGATACGCTCAGGCAAATTTAATTTAATTGATGGATTGTTGATAAGACATGTGGCACATTCATTGTTAACATACCATCCTGACATAGTCACATATCGTGGGTTATTCATTATCACTGAGTCAAAGTCCTGGAACTGTTTACTGAACAGCTTCGGAGTAGCGCCACTAAACGGTTCATTACTTCCTCTCTCGGTAACTCGGGAGGGACAGTAAATTCCAGTGACATACTGAGAATTAATAAAACAAAATTACAATGACTAGGGCCCTTGTTTTAACCTAACCTGCCCAGAATCAATGGAATGTGACGATAGAAATGCTGTAAAACGGCTACCTGATTCGTGCCTGCCTCACTTAGACTGGGTGAGTTGGATTAAGATTGGGACTTGCATTTCAAAAGTACTTTGTTGTTTTCAAAACTCATTGAAATGTCCTAAAGCATAGAGACATAGCAACATGTGTCAACAGTGCAGCACTCCCACGCTGCACTGGAGTGTCAGTCTTGATCCCACGCTGCACTGGAGTGTCAGTCTAGTGCCGGTATTGGAATTGAACCCAGAACCTTGTGACTCAAAGATGACAGCGCAACCAGCTGAGCCATGGTGACAGAACAGTGGAGGCAAACTGCATCGCTCGCCCAGGAGCAAATATATTGGGTCTTTTAAGGAGAGTGTGAGATAGCTATCCCTTCCCTGTCCCAGAAGTAAAGTCAAGTGGTCTTAGCGAAGACAATTTGGGACTTCCACCTCTCACTGGGGTGGAAGCGAACTCTGTGTCCGTTCTGGCAGCATCAAGGGCACGTTAGGAACTGGAGGAAGTCGGCCCAGTGATCCACAGAACCAGTAAGTCCGAGGTTTTGGACAGGGAGCGTGAGGGAGAGGGGCAGGAGGCTGGGGTTGGTGTGTTTAGGGTTGAGATGGGTTAGAAAGAAGGAGCAGTTGATCATCACGGCTGCCCCCTGACCTACAAAGGGAAGCCACAAAGATCAAATCCTCCTTTCATTCCCGCCCTTTGAAGAAGGCACTTGAAAAATCAGACTGCCCACTCCCAGCTGTGGGCCAGGCCAGATGTTTGATGGCTTGAGTAGCATATTATCAGGATCAATTGGCTTGGTAAAGAGACAAATTAACCCTTGATTGCCTGTGTGAATATAATGGACAGGCTGTTGATTTCAGCACCCACCCCACCCAGCCCCTGTAATATGGGGGTGAGCTCGGGAGCGGGTGGGACGGTGGCGAGATGTGCTCTCACCTGGAACACACCTGGCAAAAGCAAATAACAGACGGCACTTATTAAAGTGTAACTTCCACGATGAGTGGCTTTAAAACTGGTATTTCAAAATTCAGAAAAGCCGAGAGAAATCATGGATAAAGTTCCAGCTTTGGCACAGAAGGACGAGATATAAGAGGAGATTTTCCACGCACTGAACCACTTTAACACAGGAAACATCAAAAGTCTAGACAGGTCAGAACACAGACTCAAAAAAGGGACTGGTCAGTTTCCTAAATTTAACTTCATGTCCAGTCTGTTGTGAAAACCCTGGGTTACTAGCCCAGCGGCAATACCACTGTACCACCACCTCCCCCGTGGTCTGTTACCATAAATACCCATAAAGCTTTTGTTCCAATATATAAGTTTGCCTTTCAGTATCCTATCAGCCTGTGCACAATGGGGAGCCTATTGCAGGAAATTCTGAAGGTTATTGTGTATCTGGACGATGTCCTGGTGATGGGGGCAACACCAGAGGAACACAAAGCAAATTTGGAAGAAATCACCAAGAGGTTTAAAGATGCCGGTATTGGGTTAATGTGGGAAAGGTGCACCCTTCAGGCTGAAGAAGTCACTTATTTAGGTTTGAGAGTTGATGTGAAGAGGTTACACCCGCTCGGAGATAACGGCATTCAAAGGGTTTCCAGAATCAGTGAATGCACTGGGATTGAACTCTTTTCTACGGAAGGTCAACTATTACGGCTGCTTATTGCCCAATCTATCGACCATTTTGGCGCCACTGCATCAACTGCAAACAAACACCAGCCCTGGGATTGGGAGAAGGCCCAGAGGGAGTCTTTAGATCAGGTCAAAGAGACCCTGCAGTTATCGACCTGCTGATCCATTTCTACCAGGATCAACCCATCCCAGTTACTTGTGATGCATTACTGAATGGTATTGGTGCAGCTCTCCTCACTCACACAGATGGAAGATGCTGAGAGCAGCATTCCCAGATTCACAATGGAAGTCTGGCAGTCATTTATGCCGTAACAAATGTCACCAAGTGATCCAGCAGGGCTGAACAAGGTCTTTAGGGACTTTTATAGGAAGCTGTACACTTCGGAACCACCCGGGGGACCGGGGGGGATGAGGCGATTCCTGGACGGACTGACCTTCCCAAGAGTGGTTGGTGGACAGACTGGGGGCCCTGGTCAGGATCAAAGAGGTATTGGGGGGGGCCTGAAGGTCATGCAGTCGGGTAAAGCCCCGGGGCCGGAGGGGTATCCGGTGGAGTTTTACAAAAATTTGCCGGGTTAGTGGGGCCGGTACTGGTCAGGGTCTTTAACGAGGCAAGAGACAGAGGGAGTTTACCCCGACAATGTCGCAGGCCACCATCTCGCTCATTCTGAAACGGGATAAGGACCCGGAGGCCTGTGGGTCATACAGGCCGATCTCTTTGATCAACGTAGACGCCAAGTTACTGGCCAAGGTTTTGGCGACTAGAATTGAGGACTGTGTCCCGGATGTAATTGTGGAGGACCAAACCGGGTTTGTAAAGGGGAGGCAGCTGGTGGGCAATCTAAGAAGGCTGCTCAACGTGATTATGATGCCCCCGGAGAGGAGGGAGGTAGAGATAGTCGTAGCCATGGATGCTGAAAAGGCTTTTGATCGGGTCGAGTGGGAGTATCTGTGGGAGGTACTAGGACGGTTTGGGTTCGGGAGGGGGGGGCGGGTTCATCGACTGGGTTAGGCTATTGTATCAGGCCCCGGAGGCGAGTGTAAGGACGAACAGGATGACATCGGACTACTTTAGACTGCACTGTGGGACAAGACAGGGCTGCCCGCTCTCCCCAATGCTGTTTGCGCTGGCCATAGAGCCGCTGGCAATTGCACTGAGAGCTTCTAGGGGCTGGAAAGGGCTGGTCTGGGGGGGGGGGGATGGGGGAGTGGAGCATAGAGTCGCGTTATACGCGGATGATCTGCTGTTATATGTATCAGACCCAATGGTGGGGGTGGACAGTATTATGGCAACCCTGAGGGAATTTGGCCGGTTCTCCGGATACAAACTGAACATGGCTAAGAGTGAGTTGTTTGTAATTCAGGCGAGGGGGCAGGAGAGTCGGCTGAAGGGGTTGCCGTTCAGGCTAGTGGGGGAGGGTTTCCGATATTTGGAGATTCAGGTGGCACGGGACTGGGGCAGGTTGCATAAGCTCAACCTGTCCTGACTGGTGGAACGAATGAGGGAGGAGGTCCGGAGGTGGGATGCGCTCCCGCTGTCATTGGCGGGAAGGGTGCAGACTGTTAAGATGACAATTCTCCCGCGGTTCTTGTTTGTTTTTCAGTGTCTCCCCATCTTTCTCCCGCGGTCCTTCTTTAAGAGGCTGAATAAAATTATTCTGGGATTTGTATGGGCAGGAAAGTCCCCGCGGGTGAAGAGGGTGATGCTTGAAAGGAACAGAGGAGAACGGGGGCTGGCGTTGCTGAACTTCAGCAACTATTACTGGGCGGCCAACATAGCGATGATAAGGAAATGGATGGTGGGTGCGGGGTGGGTTTGGGAGCGGATGGAGGCCGCTCCGTGCAGGGGCACCAGCTTAGCAGCCCTGGTCACAGCGCCTCTGCCGCTTCCGCCGGCACGGTACTCCACCAGCCCGATAGTGGTGGCGGCTCTTCGGAACTGGGGCCAGTGGAGGAGGCATGTAGGGGAGGTAAGAGCATCGGTGTGGACCCCAATCTGCGGCAACCACCGATTTGCCCCAGGGAACATGGACGGGGGTATCGACTGTAGAGGAGGGCGGGGATTGGGAGGTTGGGGGATCTGTTCCTGGGAGGGAGCTTTTCGAGCCTGAGGGCGCTGGAGGAGAAGTTTGCGCTGACGAGAGGGAATGACTTTAGATACTTACAGGTGCGGGATTTAATAGGCAGACTGGTGCCGTCCTTCCCACGTCTCCCACCGAAGGGGAGGCAGGACAGAATAGTTTCTAGGGGAGAGGTGGGAGAGGGTAGAGTCTCAGACGTCTATGAGGAGCTATTGGGAGCTGAGGATATGCAGAACGAGGACCTGAAGCATAAGTGGGAGGAGGAGCTCCGGGGGGGGGGGGGGGGTATTTGGGCAGAAGCCCTGAGCAGAGTAAACACGACCGCAACATTCGCCAGGCTCAGTCTGATCCAGTTTAAGGTCGTGCACCGGGCCCACATGACGGTGGCCCGGATGAGTAAATTCTCCGGGCTGGAGGACAAGTGTGCTAGATGCGCCGGAGGGCCGGCTAACCATGTACACATGTTCTGGTCGTGCCCTAAACTCAGGAAGTATTGGCAGGGGTCATGTCCCGGGTGTTGAAAACTGGGGTGGTAATGAGCCCGGGGGTGGCAATCGTTGGGGTTTCGGAGGACCTGGGAGTCCAGGAAGAGAGAGAGGCCGACGTTCTGGCCTTTGCTTCCCTGGTAGCCCGGCGACGAATACTGTTAGCATGGAGGGACTCAAAGCCCCCGAGGGCTGAGGTATGGCTATTGGACATGGCGAGCTTTCTTGGCCTAGAGAAAGTCAAGTTCGCCTTGAGAGGTTCGCTACTAGGGTTCGCCCGAAGGTGGCAGCCATTTAATGACTCCTTCGCAGAGAAGTAGGCGTCAGCAGGGGGGGGGCCAGGGTAGAGTAGAGTAGGGGGATATTGAGGCAGGTCCGTGCGTGAACAGAGCCGTGGTTTGCACCATGTTTAATTTGTGTCTTGACTTCTTTTTGTTTGTACTGTACAATGTCACTTTTTCGATATGCCTAAAATGCCTCAATAAAATTGTTTGTTAAAAAAAAAAATCACCAATATGTTTCTGACTGCCATTTCACCACCAACTTGGACCATAAACCATTACTTTGCATTTTTCATAGAATCATAGAATTTACATTGCAGGTCTTGAGAGAGCCCCTACCCAAGCCCCACACCTCCAACCTATCCCCGTAACCCAGTAACCCCACCTAACCTTTTGGACACTAAGGGCAATTTATCATGGCCAATCCACCTAACCTGCACATCGTTGGACTGTGGGAGGAAACCGGAGCACCCGGAGGAAACCCACGCACACACGGGGAGAACGGGCAGACTCCGCACAGACAGTCACCCAGAGCCGGGATCGAACCTGGGACCTCGACGCTGTGAGTAACCACTGTGCCACCACATTTTTCATGAAAATAAATCCATCCCCCCAATGTTATCGGCCTGACTGCGAAGATGGGCACTGCTCTTGGCCGCATATTCGTAAACCTTTCAGCACAGACCAGGGTCACGGATAGCCAACGCGGATGCTTTGCGGAGACTTCCACTGCCACAAACAATATCCAAAACTCCCAGAGGTGAGGTGAGAGTGGCTGCCCTCAACATCAAGGCAGCATTTGACTGAGTGCGGCATCACGGAGCCCGAGCTAAACTGGAGTCAATGGGAATCAGGGAGAAACTCTCCCCTGGTTAGAGTCATACCCGCCACAAAGGAAGATGGCTGTGGTGGTTGGAGGTCAATCATCTCAGCTGCAGGACATCACTGCAGGAGTTCCTCAGTAGTTTCCTCAGTCCAACCATCTTCAGCTGCTTCATCACTGACCTCCCTTCCAACATAAGGTCAGAAGTGGGGATGTTTGCGGGTGACTGCACTATGTTCAGCACCATTCGCGACGACTCAGATACTGAAGCAGTCCGTGTCCAAATGCAGCGAAACCCGGACAGTATCCAGGCTTGGGCTGACAAGTGGCAAGTTCCAATCGTGCTACACAAGTGCCAGGGGAAGACCATCTCCTACAAGCGAGGATCTAAACATTGCCCACAGCCTTTAAGGCTCCCCTTTCAGTCCCCCTGTTTGAGGCACTTCCCTTTTAGGCCCTTCCCTGTTCAACCCCCCACCCTTCATAACTCCTCTTCATACCCCCTTCACTCCCACCTTTCATGGGCAAGGCCCCCTCAGGCCCCGCCCTTTGGCAGTGAAAAACTGGCATCTGGGTACTACCCCTCGCATCCAGGAACTTCCCCTGGCATCTGGGTAGTTCCAAACTGGCACACCTGCAGTTGGCACTTCTAGGGTGCTAGGGTGGCTCTGCCAGGTCTCCAGGTTGGCACTGCCCAGGTGCTAGGGGAAATGCTAGGACACTGCCCTCCCCCCCTCCTCCCCCCCGTGACCACTCCCCCCCCCCCCCCTCCTCCCCCCCGGGGCTCCAATGGCCTCTGAACCCCCCAGTGTGGCCGTCACGTCTGGTTTCCATTTCTGGAGACGTACTAATTCGCTCCGGCGTGAGGCCTCGCGGTGGGTCCGGTGACTCCCGGGAGCTGGGAAATTGTGTCGTCAAACGGTCACCGCTTATTTAAATGAAATTAATGCCTGATTTAAATAGGCTGATTGGCAACAGCCTGATCGTGTTGGGAGCAGCGGGTTGGGAGCAGCGGGTTGGGAGCAGCGGGTTGGGAGCAGCGCGTTGGGAGCAGCGGCCTGGGAGCAGCGGGTTGGGAGCAGCGGGTTGGGAGCAGCGGGTTGGGAGCAGCGCGTTGGGAGCAGCGGGTTGGGAGCAGCGGGTTGGGAGCAGCGGCCTGGGAGCAGCGGGTTGGGAGCAGCGGGTTGGGAGCAGCGGGTTGGGAGCAGCGGGTTGGGAGCACTGGGCTGGGAGCAGCGGGCTGGGAGCAGCGCGTTGGGAGCAGCGCGTTGGGAGCAGCGGGTTGGGAGCAGCGGGTTGGGAGCACTGGGCTGGGAGCAGCGGGTTGGGAGCAGCGGCCTGGGAGCAGCGGGTTGGGAGCAACGGGTTGGGAGCAGCGGGTTGGGAGCAGCGCGTTGGGAGCAGCGGGTTGGGAGCAGCGGCCTGGGAGCAGCGGGTTGGGAGCAGCGGCCTGGGAGCAGCGGCCTGGGAGCAGCGGGTTGGGAGCAGCGCGTTGGGAGCAGCGGGTTGGGAGCAGCGGCCTGGGAGCAGCGGGTTAGGAGCAGCGGGTTGGGAGCAGCGCGTTGGGAGCAGCGTGTTGGGAGCACTGGGCTGGGAGCAGCGGGCTGGGAGCAGCGGGTTGGGAGCACCGGCCTGGGAGCAGCGTGTTGGGAGCAGCGGGTTGGGAGCACCGGGCTGGGAGCAGCGGGTTGGGAGCAGCGGGTTGGGTGCAGCGGGTTGGGAGCAGCGGGTTGGGAGCAGCGGGTTGGGAGCAGCGCGTTGGGAGCAGCGGGTTGGGAGCAGCGGGTTGGGTGCAGCGCGTTGGGAGCAGCGGGTTGGGAGCAGCGGGTTGGGAGCAGCGCGTTGGGAGCAGCGGGTTGGGAGCAGCGGGTTGGGAGCACCGGGTTGGGAGCAGCGCGTTGGGAGCAGCGGGTTGGGAGCAGCGGGTTGGGAGCAGCGGGTTGGGAGCAGCGGGTTGGGAGCAGCGCGTTGGGAGCAGCGCGTTGGGAGCAGCGGGTTGGGAGCAGCGGGTTGGGAGCAGCGGGTTGGGAGCAGCGGCCTGGGAGCAGCGGGTTGGGTGCAGCGGGTTGGGAGCAGCGGGTTGGGAGCAGCGGGTTGGGAGCAGCGGCCTGGGAGCAGCGGGTTGGGTGCAGCGGGTTGGGAGCAGCGCGTTGGGAGCAGCGGGTTGGGTGCAGCGCGTTGGGAGCAGCGCGTTGGGAGCAGCGGGTTGGGAGCAGCGGGTTGGGTGCAGCGGGTTGGGAGCAGCGGGTTGGGAGCAGCGGGTTAGGAGCAGCGGGTTGGGTGCAGCGGGTTAGGAGCAGCGCGTTGGGAGCAGCGGGTTGGGAGCAGCGCGTTGGGAGCAGCGGGTTGGGAGCAGCGGGTTGGGTGCAGCGGGTTGGGAGCAGCGGGTTAGGAGCAGCGGGTTAGGTGCAGCGGGTTGGGTGCAGCGGGTTGGGAGCAGCGGGTTGGGTGCAGCGGGTTGGGAGCAGCGGGTTGGGTGCAGCGGGTTGGGTGCAGCGGGTTGGGTGCAGCGGGTTGGGTGCAGCGGGTTAGGTGCAGCGGGTTGGGTGCAGCGGGTTGGGAGCAGCGGGTTGGGAGCAGCGCGTTGGGAGCAGCGCGTTGGGAGCAGCGCGTTGGGAGCAGCGCGTTGGGAGCAGCGCGTTGGGAGCAGCGGGTTGGGAGCGGTGGATTGGGTTCTTCACGCTCGGCTCCGCGCCTGGCCCGTTTCTGGCTTCTCTTGCTATGCACCCAACGTAACGGGATCAGCGCTAACCGCAACGCGGTAGCATAATCACACCCCTGTAATTTCTGACCATGTGGACATCACAGCAATTGTCATCACATTGTTTCCATTCTACCTTCCCATCAGTTGGCGACGTGCAAACGCCCATTGTCATTCCCGGCCTGTGTAACTGCAAATAAACGGCGATTGCCCCCACAGTGATTAAAAGCAGCAAAATATTCTTTCATAGATTCGTAGAATTGACAGTGCAGAAGGAGGCCATTCGGCCCGTCGAGTCTGCACCGGCTCTTGGAAAGAGCACCCTACCCAAGGTCAACACATCCACCCTATCCCCGTAACCCAGTAACCCCACCCCAACACTAAGGGCAATTTTGGACGCTAAGGGCAATTTATCATGGCCAATCCACCTAACCTGCACATCTTTGGACTGTGGGAGGAAACCGGAGCACCCGGAGGAAACCCACGCAGACACGGGGAGGATGTGCAGACTCCGCACAGACAGTGACCCAAGCCGGAATCGAACCTGGGACCCTGGAGCTGTGAAGCAATTGTGCTATCCACTATGCTACCGTGCTGCCCTTTCAATGAGGCAGCATCTGTAGGGAAAGAAAAGAGCTAGCGTTTTGAGTCCGATGATCCTTTGACAAAGCGACTCTTTGACAAAGTGTCATCGGGTCCGAAACGTTAGCTCTCTTCTCTCCCTACAGATGCTGCCAGACTTGCTGAGAATTTCCAGCATTTTCTCTTTCGTTTCAGATTCCAGCATCCGCAGTAATTTGCTTTCATTCTTTCAATGACTCTGATCTTTGTTTGAGGCTGATTGACTTTATAGAAAACATGGGCAGAGGCAGCCACTGGAACGATCGCTAATTTGTTTTCAGTGGCATAGCAATTACAAGCCTATTTGAAGAGATGTACCCAAACATGGAAGTATTAGGTTTAAAACGCTTTGTATTCCTGTTTTGACATGTTTAGCCAGTTGGTACACAAAACAAACTCGGAAATAATTGTCTGTTTACTTGATTGTAAAGCCTACTGTGTGACATTTCCATGGAGAATAAATCCTCTGCTGCAGCTTTTCTTTTCACTCGGTGTTATTTGTGGATTTTAATTATCCTGCAATCCCTTTGCAATGCTCTCCACAATGTTTTCAGCTGCAGATATTCATCCTTTTCAACCTTTAAGAACATAGAACATTACAGCGCAGTACAGGCCCTTCGGCCCTCGACGTTGCGCCAACCTGTGAAACCACTCTAAAGCCCATCTACACTATTCCCTTATCGTCCATATGTCTATCCAATGACCATTTGAATGCCCTTAGTGTTGTCGAGTCCACTACTGTTGCAGGCAGGGCATTCCACGCCCTTACTACTCTCTGAGTAAAGAACCTACCTCTGACATCTGTCCTATATCTATCTCCCCTCAATTTAAAGCTAAGTCCCCTCAGGCTAGACATCACCATCCGAGGATAAAGGCTCTCACTGTCCACCCTATCCAATCCTCTGATCATCTTGTATGCCTCAATTAAGTCACCTCTTAACCTTCTTCTCGCTAATGAAAATAGCCTCAAGTCCCTCAGCCTTTCCTCATAAGATCTTCCCTCCATACCAGGCAACATTCTGGTAAATCTCCTCTGCACTCTTTCCAATGCTTCCACATCCTTCCCATAATGCGGCGACCAGAATTGCACGCAATACTCCAAATGCGGCCGCACCAGAGTGTTGTATAGCTGCAACATGACCTCATGGCTCCGAAACTCAATCCCTCTACCAATAAAAGCGAACACACCATACACCTTCTTAACAACCCTCTCAACCTGGGTGGCAACTTTCAGGGATCTATGTACATGGACACCAAGATCTCTCTGCTCATCCACACTGCCAAGAATCTTACCATTAGCCCAGTAGTCTGTCTTCCTGTTATTTCTTCCAAAATGAATCACTTCACACTTTTCTGCATTAAACTCCATTTGCCACCTCTCAGCCCAGCGCTGCAGCTTATTGATGTCCCTCTGTAACTTGTAACATCCTTCCGCACTGTCCACAACTCCACCAACTTTAGTGTCATCTGCAAATTTACTCACCCATCCTTCTACGCCCTCCTCCAGGTCATTTATAAAAATTACAAACAACAGTGGCCCAAAACAGATCATTGTGGTACACCACTAGTAACTGGACTCCAGTCTGAACATTTCCCATCAACCACCACCCTTTGTCTTCTTCCAGCTAGCCAATTTCTGATCCAAACTGCTAAATCTCCCTGAATCCCATGCCTCCGTATTTTCTGCAGTAGCCTACCATGGGGAACCTTATCAAACGCTTTACTGAAATCCATATACACCACATCAACTGCTTTACCCTCATCCACCTGTTTGGTCACCTTCTCAAATAACTCAATAAAGTTTGTGAGGCACGACCTACCTTCACAAAACCGTGTTGACTATCTCAAATCAAATTATTCCTTTCTAGATGATTATACATCCTATCTCTTATAAACCTTTCCAAGATTTTGCCCACAACAGAAGTAAGGCTCACTGGTCTATAGTTACCGGGGTTGTCGCTACTCCCCTTCTTGAACAAGGGGACAACATTTGCTATCCTACAGTCTTCTGGCACTATTCCTGTAGCCAAAGATGACTTAAAGATCAAAGCCAAAGGCTCAGCAATCGCCTCCCTAGCTTCCCAGAGAATCCTAGGATAAATCCCATCCGGCCCAGGGGACTTATCTATTTTCACACTTTCCAGAATTGCTAACACCTCCTCCTTATGAACCTCAAGCCCTTCTAGTCTAGTAGCCTGAATCTCATTATTCTCCTCGACAACATTATCTTTTTCCTGTGTGAATACTGACCTCTCCTATCTCCTCTGACTCCACGCACAACCTCCCACTACTGTACTTGACTGGCCCTACTCTTACCCTAGTCATTCTTTTATTCCTGACATATCTATAGAAAGCTTTAGGGTTATCCTTGATCCTACCTGCCAAAGACTTCTCATGTCCCCTCCTGGCTCTTCTTAGCTCTCTCTTTAGGTCCTTCCTAGCTATCTTGTAACTCTTGAGCGCCCTAACTGAACCCTCATGTCTCATCTTTACATAAGCCTCCTTCTTCCTCTTGACAAGTGTTTCGACTGCTTTAGTAAACCACGGTTCCCTTGCTCAACCACTTCCTCCCTGCCTGACAGGTACATATTTATCAAGGACACGCAGTAGCTGCTCCTTGAACAAGCTCCACATTTCCATTGTGCTCATCCCCTGCAGTTTTCCTCTCCATCCGATGCATCCTAAGTCTTGCCTCATCGCATCATAATTGCTTTTCCCCCAGATATAACTCTTGCCCTGCGGTATATACCTATCCCTTTCCATCACTAAAGTAAACGTAATCGAATTGTGGTCACTATCACCAAAGTGCTCACCTACCTCCAAATCTAACACCTGTCCTGGTTCATTACCCAGTACCAAATCCAATATGGCCTCGCCTCTCGTTGGCCTATCTACATACTGTGTCAGGAAACCGTCCTGCACACATTGGACAAAAACGGACCCATCTAAAGTACTCGAACTATAGCGTCTCTAGTCAATTGTTGCTTTCGCTCCTATCCAGAAGCATCTTTGCAATCCTTTCCTCTACATCTCTGGAACTTTTCGGAGGCCTATAGAAAACCCCTAACAGGGTGACCTCTCCTTTCCTGTTTCTAACCTCAGCCCATACTACCTCAGTAGACGAGTCCTCATCAAACGTCCTTTCTGCCACCGTAATACTGTCCTTGACTAACAATGCCACCCCTCCCCCTCTTTTACCACCTTCCCTAAGCTTACTGAAATATCTAAACCCCGGCACCTGCAACAACCATTCCTGCCCCTGCTCTATCCATGTCTTCGAAATGGCCACAACATCGAAGTCCCAGGTACCAACCCATGCCGCAAGTTCACCCACCTTATTCCGGATGCTCCTGGCATTGAAGAAGACACACTTTAAACCACCTTCCTGCCTGCTGGTACACTCCTGCAACTTTGAAACCTTACTCATGACCTCACTACTCTCAACCTCCTGTATACTGGAGCTACAATTCAGGTTCCCAAGCCCCTGCTGAACTAGTTTAAACCCTCCCGAAGAGCATTAGCAAATTTCCCCCCCAGTATATTGGTACCCCTCTGGTCCAGGTGCAGATCATCCCGTTTGTAGAGGTCCCACTGACCCCAGAATGAGCCCCAATTATCCAGAAATCTGAAACCCTCCCTCCTGCACCATCCCTGTAGCCACGTATTCAACTCCTCTCTCTCCCTATTCCTCGTCTCGCTAGCACGTGGCACGGGTAACAACCCAAAGATAATAACTCTGTTTGTCCTAGATCTACGTTTCCACCCAACTCCCTGAATTCCTGCCTTACATCCCTATCCCTTTTCCTACCTATGTCGTTGGTACCTATGTGGACCACGACTTGGGGCTGCTCCCCCTCCCTCTTAAGGATCTCGAAAACACGATCCGCGACATCACGGACCCTGGCACCTGGGAGACAACACATCAACCGCGAGTCTCTCTCGTTCCCACAGAATCTCCTATCTATCCCCCTAACTATGGAGTCTCCAATGACTAATGCTCTGCTCCTCTCCCCCCTTCCCTTCTGAGCAACAGGGACAGACTCTGTGCCAGAGACATGTACCCCATTTAATGCCCACATTTTGTTCCTCACCTCTCTCTCTTAGGTGCCCCCCACCATTATTTTTTAACCTGTATTCTGAATGTTGTTAAGGAGCTTGCTATCAAGTATTAGTGTAAACAATTTGAAATCCAGCACACAGGAGCAGTGCAGAATGTTGTTGTTGTGACAGGAGCTGTATTAGAGTAGCGAGTTATGGCTTGGCTCTGTTGATTGCTGTCGAAAGATGCTGAATCGCGGATACCACCTTTCCCAATGTCAGTACCAAAATCCAAAACTGTGAAGATTCTCTGTTAACCCACCCCTTCTAAGAAACAGCATGGCCTCCTCCTGCACTGTAAATTCGATGATCGTGTGATAGAGCAGAGACCTCAACACTGTTTAATGGGGAGGTGAGAGTCTCTGGAGGACGCTTCCTTCCACTAGTCCGGGCCGTGAACATTCCATTCACTTTTCTTAAACACCTCCTGACAGGGATGAGAATTGGTTCCTGAAATGGTGGCAGCTGAGAGCAGCCTGAACAGAGACATTAAACTGGAAATGTCCGAATCTCTCCGGCTCCAATAACACGTGCATCGATTCTGTCTGCCAGCTCTGAGCTGATTCATGTTTGTCTGAAATGGGGATTGCCTCTTTCTGTTTTCAATTCCTGCCTTGGTGCTCAGGGGCTGTCCCCATTCTCACAGAGCACAATTTACAGCTTTACGCTCATTGCTCGAACCAACCTGAATCACTCCTGTTGTACAGAAAGTTCATCGTTAGAAATGTTTCCATTTCTGAAGATTCACGGGAACCTAACACGGTGAATGGTGGGAATTTATTGTACGTTTCTTGGACGGAATTTTCTCAAATATCGGCAAAGGATAGCAGAGGAGCGGTTTTCCCACCATATCGTCCCGCACACCGTACAGAATGTGGTGAGGGTCCCATGGCGGGATGCAGGCAGGGATGACTCGCAGCCTTTTTGAATCGGGTCACCGTTTGTAAAGACCACCCCAGAGCACGAAGGATAGCGAGGAACTCCACACCGCCCAACACCCCCAACACACAACCAACCCCCCAACACCCCCCAACACACAACCAACCCCCCAACACCCCCAACACACAACCAACCCCCCAACACACAACCAACCCCCCAACACCCCCCAACACACAAACAACCCCCCAACACCCCCCAACACACAAACAACCCCCAACACCGCCAACACACAACCAACCCCCCAACACCCCCCAACACACAACCAACCCCCCAACACCCCCCAACACACAAACAACCCCCCCAACACCCCCCAAAACTCCCAACACACAACCAACCCCCCAACACCCTCAACACACAACCAACCCCCCAACACCCCTAACACACAACCAACGCCCCAACACCCCCCAACACACAAACAACCCCCCCAACACCCCCCGAAACTCCTAACACACAACCAACCCCCAACACACAACCAACCCCCCAACACCCCCAACACACAACCAACCCCCCAACACCGCCCAACACCCCCTAACACACAACCAACCCCCAACACCCCCCAACACACAACCAACCCCCAACACCTCCCAACACACAACCAACCCACCAACACCCCCAAACACCCCCCAACACACAACCAACCCCCCAACACCCCCCAACACACAACCAACCCCCCAACACCCCCCAACACACAACCAACACACCCAACACCCCCCAACACACAAACAACCCCCCAACACCCTCCAACACATAACCAACCCCCCAACACCCCCAACACCCCCAACACACAACCAGCCCCCCAACACCCCAACATACAACCAACTCCCCAACCCCCACAACACCCCCCAACAACCCCCAACACCGCCAACACACAACCAACCCCCCAACACCCCCAAAACCCCCAACACCCCCCAACACACAACCAACCCCCCACCCACCACCCACCGACACTGCAATCTGGCACGATCCCCCGCACTGTCCCCAACACCCCCCAACACACAACCAACCCCCCACCCACCCACCGACACTGCCACCTGGCACGATCCCACGCACTGTCCCCGCACTGTCCCCCGCACTGTCCCCAACACTGTCCCCGCACTGTCCCCAACACTGTCCCCCGAACTGTCCCCAACACTGTCCCCAACACTGTCCCCAACACTGTCCCCCACACTGTCCCCCGCACTGTCCACCGCACTGTCCCCAACTTTGGGGCAGCACGGTAGCATTGTGGATAGCACAATTGCTTCACAGCTCCAGGGTCCCAGGTTCGATTCCGGCTTGGGTCACTGTCTGTGCGGAGTCTGCACATCCTCCCCGTGTGTGCGTGGGTTTCCTCCGGGTGCTCCGGTTTCCTCCCACAGTCCAAAGATGTGCAGGTTAGGTGGATTGGCCATGATAAATTGCCCTTAGTGTCCAAAATTGCCCTTAGTGTTGGGTGGGGTTATGGGGATAGGGTGGCGGTGTTTACCTTGGGTAGGGTGCTCTTTCCAAGAGCCGGTGCAGACTCGATGGGCCGAATGGCCTCCTTCTGCACTGTAAATTCTATGAATCTATGATACTGTTCCCAACACTGTCCCCCGCACTGTCCCCAACACTGTCCCCGCACTGTCCCCAACACTGTCCCCGCACTGTCCCCGACACTGTCCCCAACACTGTCCCCAACACTGTCCCCAACACTGTCCCCAACAGTGTCCCCAACACTGTCCCCCGCACTGTCCACCGCACTGTCCCCAACTCTGTCGCCAACACTGTCCCCGCACTGTCCCCAACACTGTCCCCGCACTGTCCCCAACACTGTCCCCGCACTGTCCCCAACACTGTCCCCAACAGTGTCCCCAACACTGTCCCCCGCACTGTCCACCGCACTGTCCCCAACACTGTCCCCAACACTGTCCCCCGCACTGTCCCCCGCACTGTCCCCGACACTGTCCCCGACACTGTCCCCAACACTGTCCCCAACACTGTCCCCAACACTGTCCCCCGCACTGTCCACCGCACTGTCCCCAACACTGTCGCCAACACTGTCCCCGCACTGTCCCCAACACTGTCCCCAACACTGTCCCCCGCACTGTCCCCAACACTGTCCCCGACACTGTCCCCCGACACTGTCCCCAACACTGTCCCCAACACTGTCCCCAACACTGTCCCCATCACTGTCCTCAACACTGTCCCCAACACTGTCCCCAACACTGTCCCCCGACACTGTCCCCGACACTGTCCCCCACACTATCCCCGACACTGTCCCCATCACTGTCCCCAGCACTGACCCCAACACTGTGCCCCGCACTGTTCCCAACACTGTCCCCAACACTGTCCCCATCACTGTCCCCAGCACTGTCCCCAACACTGTGCCCCGCACTGTCCCCGACACTGACCCCAACACTGTCCCCATCACTGTCCCCAGCACTGTCCCCAACACTGTGCCCCGCACTGTCCCCAACACTGTCCCCAACACTGTCCCCAACACTGTCCCCCGCACTGTCCCCAACACTGTCCCCAACACTGTCCCCAACACTGTCCCCCGCACTGTCCCCAACACTATCCCCAACACTGTCCCCAACACTGTCCCCCGCACTGTCCCCAACACTGTCCCCAACACTGTCCCCAACACTGTCCCCAACACTGTCCCCAACACTGTCCCCCGCACTGTCCCCAACACTGTCCCCAACACTGTCCCCAACACTGTCCACAACACTGTCCCCCGCACTGTCCCCAACACTGTCCCCAACACTCTCCGCAACACTGTCCCCGACACTGTGCCCAACACTGTCCCCAACACTGTCCCCCGCACTGTCCCCCGCACTGTCCCCAACACTGTCCCCAACACTGTCCCCAACACTGTCCGCAGCACTGTCCCCAACACTGTCCCCAGCACTGTCCCCACCACTGTCCCCAACACTGTCCCCACCACTATCCCCAACACTGTCCCCACCACTGTCCCCAACACTGTCCCCAGCACTGTCCCCAACACTGTGCCCCGCACTGTCCCCAACACTGTCCCCCGCACTGTCCCCAACACTGTGCCCCGCACTGTCCACAACACTGTCCCCCGCACTGTCCCCAACACGGTCCCCAATACTGTCCCCCGCACTGTCCCCAACACTGTCCCCAACACTGTCCCCAACACTGTCCCCGACACTGTGCCCAACACTGTCCCCAACACTGTCCCCCGCACTGTCCCCAACACTCTCCGCAACACTGTCCCCCACACTGTGCCCAACACTGTCCCAAACACTGTCCCCCGCACTGTCCCCCGCACTGTCCCCAACACTGTCCCCAACACTGTCCCCAACACAGTCCCCAAAACTGTCCCCAACACTGTCCCCAACACTGTCCCCAACACTGTCCCCACCACTGTCCGCAACACTGTCCCCAGCACTGTCCCCAACACTGTTCCTGACACTGTCCCCAACACTGTCCCCAACACTGTCCCCACCACTGTCCCCAACACTGTCCCCCGCACTGTCCCCAACACTGTGCCCCGCACTGTCCCCAACACTGTCCCCCGCACTGTCCCCAGCACTGTCCCCAAAACTGTCCCCAACACTGTCCCCCGCACTGTCCCCAAAACTGTCCCCAACACTGTCCCCCGCACTGTCCCCAACACTGTCCCCAATACTGTCCCCCGCACTGTCCCCAACACTGTGCCCCGCACTGTCCCCAACACTGTCCCCAACACTCCCCCACACTGTCCCCGACACTGTCCCCCGCACTGTCCCCGACACTGTCCCCCGCACTGTCCTCAACACTGTCCCCAACACTGTCCCCACCACTGTCCCTGACACTATCCCCAACACTGTCCCCCGCACTGTCCCCAACACTGTCCCCCGCACTGTCCCCAACACTGTCCCCGACACTGTCCCCGCACTGTCCCCAACACTGTCCCCAACACTGTCCCCATCACTGTCCTCAACACTGTCCCCAACACTGTCCCCGACACTGACCCCGACACTGTCCCCAACACTGTCCCCCGCACTGTCCCAAACACTGTCCCCAACACTGTCCCCCGCACTGTCCCCAACACTGTCCCCAACACTGCCCCCAACACTGTCCCCAACACTGTCCCCGACACTGTCCCCGACACTGTCCCCGACACTGTCCCCAACACTGTCCCCAACACTGTCCCCCGCACCGTCCCCAACACTGTCCCCGACACTGTCCCCGACACTGTCACCGACACTGTCCCCGACACTGTCCCCAACACTCCCCGCAACACTGTCCCCAACACTGTCCCCAACACTGTCCCCGACACTGTCCCCGACATTGTCCCCGACACAGTCCCCGACACTGTCCCCCGCACTGTCCCCAACACTGTCCCCGACACTGTCTCCACACTGTCCCCGCACTGTCCCCAACACTGTCCCCAACACTGTCCCCCGCACTGTCCCCAACACTGTCCCCCGCACTGTCCCCAACACTGTCCCCAACACTGTCCCCGCCACTGTCCCCAACACTGTCACCGACACTGTCCCCGACACTGTCCCCAACACTCCCCGCAACACTGTCCCCAACACTGTCCCCAACACTGTCCCCGACACTGTCCCCGACATTGTCCCCGACACAGTCCCCGACACTGTCCCCCGCACTGTCCCCAACACTGTCCCCGACACTGTCTCCACACTGTCCCCGCACTGTCCCCAACACTGTCCCCAACACTGTCCCCCGCACTGTCCCCAACACTGTCCCCCGCACTGTCCCCAACACTGTCCCCAACACTGTCCCACGCACTGTCCCCGACACTGTCCCCAACACTGTCCCCGCCACTGTCCCCCGCACTGTCCCCAACACTGTCCCCGACACTGTCCCCGCACTGTCCCCAACACTGTCCCCCGCACTGTCCCCAACACTGTCCCTGACACTGTCCTCGCACTGTCCCCGACACTGTCCCCCGCACTGTCCCCAACACTGTCCCCGCACTGTGCCCAACACTGTCCCCCGCACTGTCCCCAACACTGTCCCCAACACTGTCCCCAACACTGTCCCCCACACTGTCCCCGACACTGTCCCCCGCACTGTCCCCAACACTGTCCCCGACACTGTCCCCGCACTGTCCCCAACACTGTCCCCCGCACTGTCCCCGCACTGTCCCCAACACTGTCCCCCGCACTGTCCCCGCACTGTCCCCAACACTGTCCCCAACACTGTCCCCGCACTGTCCCCAACACTGTCCCCAACACGGTCCCCCACACTGTCCCCGACACTGTCCCCGACACTGTCCCCAACACTTTCACCGACACTGTCCCCAATACTGTCCCCAATACTGTCCCCAACACTGTCCCCCGCACTGTCCCCAACACTGTCCCCAACACTTTCCCCGACACTGTCCCCAATACTGTCCCCAACACTGTCCCCATCACTGTCCCCCTACACTGTCCCCAATACTATCCCCAACACTGTCCCCATCACTGTCCCCAACACTGTCCCCAACACTGTCCCCAACACTGTCCCCAACACTGTCCCCAACACTGTCCCCGCACTGTCCCCAACACTGTCCCCAACACTGTTCTAATCACTTCTCCTGCACTGTCCACTGGCACAACCTGGGCAGGGCCAGAGGCAGAGCAAGGCAATACCAAAGGACAGTGTCTGGGCCGTGCTGGAGCCCGAGGAGGACCCTCTCCCCCCTGAGTGATGCTCGCCAGATGCACTCCTTGGGAGGTGAGTTGTGATTTATGGTGTTCTGCCCTGTCACCGATATCAATTAACTCTCTTATGTGAGCGGGGAGGTCATTAAATCGGTGTAGAGGCTTGGTAATCATAGAACATACAGTGCAGGAGGCCATTCGGCCCATCGAGTCTGCGCCGGCCCTTAGAAAGAACACCCTACTTTTTAAAAATTAATTTAGAGTACCCAATTATTTTTTGTCCCAACAATTATGGGGCAATTTAGCGTGGCCAATCCCCTACCCTGCACATATTTGGGTTGAGACCCACGCAGACACGGGGAGAATGTGCAAACTCCACACGGACAGTGACCCGGGGCCGGGATTCGAACCACGGGGTCTCAGCGCTGTAGTCCCAGTGCTAACGACATGTCGCCCGAAGAGCACACTACTTAACCCACATGTCCACCCTATCCCCATAACCCAGTAATACCACCTAACCTTTTTGGACACTAAGGGCAATTTATCACGTCTAATCCACCTAACCTGCACATCTTTGGACTGTGGAAGGAAACCGGAGCGCCCAGAGGAAACCCACGCACACACGGGGAGAACGTGCAGACTCCGCACAGACAGTGACCCAAGCCGGGAATCAAACCTGGAACCCTGGAGCTGTGAAGCAACTGTGCTAACCACTGTGCTACCGTGCCGTCCACGATGTGATGAGATGTTAATGTATGGAAATGATGTTCCCGATGGGGACTGACATATCTTGCTGATTATTGTTGATTGTTGATGGATGTAAATGTGGGAGAAAATGTGAAAATGCAGGAGAATAAAAAAAAAAATTTCTTAAAAGGAAATGATGTTCCCGACGTTTGATATCGGGAATCCTGATATTAATCGGGAATCATGTGGACTGGGACAGTTGTGCCAGTTTTTAAGCCAGCATGAATTGCGATTTGAACATCTCGTGAGATTTTTCACTCCTGCTGCCAACCCATCCCAATGGAAATGGGAGCCGAAAATTCCGGCCCTGGTATTTTATAATGGGTTAATTTACACCCCGAGAGTGAGGGTGGAAAGGGGGCAGATGGAGGGTTAAAATAAAAACAGACAGAAACTAGAACCCAATCTGCCCACTTTTAACAGTTATCACAGAGGCAGGTCCATGGGGGAGGTGGGTGGGTTTGTGATATATTTAAAGGAGGCTGTGCCTCCGTTTGAATGTTTCTTTCACAGGAAACCTGGCAGATTAAAGGAGGTTAGAAGGCCGGGTCTATGAGGCATGTGCATCTATTGTCCTGCTTGTGGCTCAGAAGGAACAGTTCAGCATTACACCGTGAGATCAGCCAATACACGCCACTCCCCAGTAATCGGGGCTTCCTCCCTCATCTCCCATGATAGACCCCCTCCCATCACCCCAACGTCAACCGACCCTCTCCCCTCTGTTGTCCAATTCCACCCCCCCCCCCCAACCTCCTGTGGGGTCATGAATGGGAGAAAGAGATACCACTGCAGACAAATTAAAATGCTTGTGCTGTCCGGTGTTTTGTGTTTGTCACTATAATGTGCCAGAAACAACAATAATGTTTCATTCAGGGATCATTCAGGCAGTCACGTGACAAACAGTGACTAACACTCCTGTGAACCTATTTACCATCAAAAGTTATACTAAGCGACATCCTGAAGCAAAATTAAAGTTAACCAATAAGGGAAAGACAAATTGAACTTGCATTCAGACAACTCCTCCCCTGATCTCAGGTTATCCCAAATCGTTTAACATCTGATCAAGCACTTTTTTGAACTTTGTCATCATTGTAATGTTGGTGGGCCGCAGCCAATTCGCAAACAGCAATGTTTTTGCTTTGTTTTCTTGGGTTGTGAGCATCCTTGGCCAGGTCAGCATTTATTTACTATCCCTAATTAGAGTCATTGCCCTTGAGAAGGCGATGGTGAGTCACAGTCTTGGATGGCTGCAATTCATGTGGGCTGAGGGCTGATCGGAAGGGAGTTCCAAGATTTTGACCCAGTGACAGTGAAGGAACAACAATATATTTCAAAGTCAGGTTGGTGCGTGGCTTGGAGGGGAACTTGCAGGTGGTGGTGTTCCCATGTGTCTGCTACCCTTGTTCCAGGTGGTAGAGGTCACAGGTTTAGAAGGTGCTGTCAAAACAGCCTCCACGAGTTGCTGTAGTATGTATTGTAGATGTTACACACTTCAGTCAATGTGTGCAACTGGTGGAGGGAATGAATGGTCAAGGTGAAGGCTGATGTGCTGATCAAGCAGGCTGCATTGGCGTCAAACTTCTTGAGCTGCACTCATCCAGGTAATTGGGGAATATTCCATCACACAGCTGTCAATGGTGGACATGTTTTGAGGGGTCAGGAGGTGAGTTACCTGCTGCCAACATTCCAGCCTTTGACCTGCTCTTGTAGCCTCAGTATTTATATAGCTGGTCCAGATCAGTTTCTGATTAATGGTAACCCCCAGAATGTTGATGCTGGGGGATTCAGTGGAGGTAATGTGACCATGAACAGAATTTATTGTAGTGAAACACGCTGAAGGATAAATATTGTCCAGGGCACCCTGCCATGGCATCTTTTACATCTATCTGAGAGAGCCGCAGTTTAATGTGACATCTGAAAGACAGCAATACCTCTGACAGTGCAGCACTTCCTGTGCACTGGATTGTAACCCTAGATTTTGTACTCAAGCCTCTGGATTTAATCATAGAAGTGCAGAAGTGGCCATTCGGCCCATCGGGTCTGCACTGACCCTCTGAGCACCCCGCCCAAACCCACTTCCCTGCCCTATCCCAATAACCCCTTAACCTAGCCTACACATCTCTGGACACTAAGGGCAATTTATCATGGCCAATCCACCTAACCTGCCCATCTTTGGACTGTGGGAGGAAACCGGAGCACCCGGAGGAAACCCACGCACACACGGGGGAGAAAGTGCAGACTCCGCACAGACAGTGACCCAAGGCCGGAATTGAACCCAGGTCCCTGGAGCTGTGAGGTAGACGTGCTAACCACTGTGCTACCGTGCCACCCCATGTGCGTTAATGCGCATTACATTCCCACTGAACACTTTCTCTTCTATTGGCTTCAACAACACCAGCCACTCCCAAAGACAGACTCTGCATCTCCGAGGATTAGGAGGTTACAGTTGCTGCCCATATCTATTCATTTGATAGTGTGATCCAGACTGTAACAATACCCTGGACACTGGAATCTCACAGCTGCCACAATGTACCATTTTACTATCTTCCATAATGGGAAACAATTTAGCCAATTTTCTTTAGAAACCATTCATCATCTCCATTTCCATCACCCTCACAGGCAGCAAGTTCCAGATCATTAACAGTTACCATAAACAATAAATTCTTCCTCACATTCCCCAGTATCTCTTGCCCTAAACCGTAAACCTGTGATCCTTTGTCCTTGTCCCATTAACAAATGGGAACAGATGTTCTTCCCTCCTATTGAACCCATGCCTTTATTTAGATTCAAAAAGGTCCTACTATAAAACACAGAATCATTTCTAGGTTAAATCAAGAAAGCAAAAAGGACTTTTATCGAATCTGTACCTTTCATGAACGCAGAAAATCCCCAAGTGCTTCGCAGCCAATGAAGGAATTTTGAAATGTGCTGTCTGACATGCAGCAGCCAATCGGCAGGCAGCAAGTTCACACAAACAGAAATGTCAAAATGACTGGATAATCTGTTTTTTTAAGTGATCTTAGTTGAGAGATGAAACTAGCCCAGAACCAGGGATAACTCCTGTTTCTTTCAGAAATCATGCCATAGAACCTTTCGTGAGGACAAACAGGGACTTACTTGGACACCCGATCAAAAGGACAACACCTTTGACCAGAGCAGTTCTGCCTCAATTCTGCATCAATCTAGATATCTGAGGTGAAATCTCTGAGGAGGGTTGTGAACACAGCCTCATGCTCAGAGGCATGAATGCAGCCCATAAAATAGAATAGAATAGAACATTACAGCGCAGTACAGGCCCTTCGGCCCTCGATGTTGCGCCGACCTGTGAAACCACTCTAAAGCCCATTTACACTATTCCCTTATCATCCATATGTGTATCCAATGACCATTTGAATGCCCTTAGTGTTGGCGAGTCCACTACTGTTGCAGGCGGGGCATTCCACACCCTTACTACTCTCTGAGTAAAGAAATGAAATGAAATGAAAATCGTTTATTTGTCACAAGTAGGCTTCAAATGAAGTTACTGTGAAAAGCCACTAGTCGCCACATTCCGGCGCCTGTTCGGGGAGGCTGTTACGGGAATCGAACCGTGCTGCTGGCCAGCTTTGGTCTGCTTTCAAAGCCAGCGATTTAGCCCTGTGCTAAACACCTACCTCTGACATCTGTCCTATATCTATCTCCCCTCAATTTAAAGCTATGTACCCTCATGCTAGCCATCACCATCCGAGGAAAAAGGCTCTAACTGTCCACCCTATCTAATCCTCTGATCACCTTGTATGGCTCTATTAAGTCACCTCTTAACCTTCTTCTCTCGAATGAAAACAGCCTCAAGTCCCTCAGCCTTCCCTCATAACATCTTCCCTCCATACCAGGCAACATTCTGGTAAATCTCCTCTGCACCCTTTCCAATGCTTCCATATACTTCAACGCAAGAAGCATCAGGAATAAGGTGGGTGAACTTAAGGCATGGATCGGTACTTGGGACTACGATGTGGTGGCCATCACGGAAACTTGGATAGAAGAGGGGCAGAAATGGTTGTTGGAGGTCCCTGGTTATAGATGTTTCAATAAGATTAGGGAGGGTGGTAAAAGAGGTGGGGGGGTGGCATTATTAATTAGAGATAGTATAACAGCTGCAGAAAGGCAGTTTGAGGAGTATCACCCTATTGAGGTAGTATGGGTTGAAGTCAGAAATAGGAAAGGAGCAGTCACCTTGTTAGGAGTTTTCTATAGGCCCCCCAATAGTAGCAGAGATGTGGAGGAACAGATTGGGAAACAGATTTTGGAAAGGTGCAGAAGTCATAGGGTAGTAGTCATGGGTGACTTTAACTTCCCAAATATTGAGTGGAAACTCTTTAGATCAAATAGTTTGGATGGGGTGGTGTTTGTGCAGTGTGTCCAGGAAGCTTTTCTAACACAGTATGTAGATTGTCCAACCAGAGGAGGGGCAATATTGGATTTAGTACTGGGTAATGAACCAGGGCAAGTGATAGATTTGTTAGTGGGGGAGCATTTTGGAGATAGTGACCACAATTCTGTGACTTTCACTTTAGTAATGGAGAGGGATAGGTACGTGCAACAGGGCAAGGTTTACAATTGGGGGAAGGGTAAATACGATGTTGTCAGACAAGAATTGAAGTGCATAAGTTGGGAACATAGGCTGGCAGGGAAGGACACAAGTGAAATGTGGAACTTGTTCAAGGAACAGGTGCTACGTGTCCTTGATATGTATGTCCCTGTCAGGCAGGGAAGAGATGGTCGAGTGAGGGAACCATGGTTGACAAGAGAGGTTGAATGTCTTGTTAAGAGGAAAAAGGTGACTTATGTAAGGCTGAGGAAACAAGGTTCAGACAGGGCATTGGAGGGATACAAGATAGCCAGGAGGGAACTGAAGAAAGGGATTAGGAGAGCTAAGAGAGGGCATGAACAATCTTTGGCGGGTAGGATCAAGGAAAACCCCAAGGCCTTTTACACATATGTGAGAAATATGAGAATGACTAGAGCGAGGGTAGGTCCGATCAAGGACGGTAGCGGGAGATTGTGTATTGAGTCTGAAGAGCTAGGAGAGGTCTTGAATGAGTACTTTTCTTCTGTATTTACAAATGAGAGGGGCGATATTGTTGGAGAGGACAGTGTGAAACAGATTGGTAAGCTCGAGGAAATACTTGTTAGGAAGGAAGATGTGTTGGGCATTTTGAAAAACTTGAGGATAGACAAGTCCCCCGGGCCTGACGGGATATATCCAAGGATTCTATGGGAAGCAAGAGATGAAATTGCAGAGCCGTTGGCAATTATCTTTTCGTCCTCACTGTCAACAGGGGTGGTACCAGGGGATTGGAGAGTGGCGAATGTCGTGCCCCTGTTCAAAAAAGGAACTAGGGATAACCCTGGGAATTACAGGCCAGTTAGTCTTACTTCGGTGGTCGGCAAAGTAATGGAAAGGGTACTGAAGGATAGGATTTCTGAGCATCTGGAAAGACACTGCTTGATTAGGGATAGTCAGCACGGATTTGTGAGGGGTAGGTCTTGCCTTACAAATCTTATTGAATTCTTTGAGGAGGTGACCAAGCATGTGGATGAAGGTAAAGCAGTGGATGTAGTGTACATGGATTTTAGTAAGGCATTTGATAAAGTTCCCCATGGTAGGCTTCTGCACAAAGTAAGGAGGCATGGGATAGTGGGAAATTTGGCCAGTTGGATAACGAACTGGCTAACCGATAGAAGTCAGAGAGTGGTGGTGGATGGCAAATATTCAGCCTGGATCCCAGTTACCAGTGGTGTACCGCAGGGATCAGTTCTGGGTCCTCTGCTGTTTGTGATTTTCATTAATGACTTGGATGAGGGAGTTGAAGGGTGGGTCAGTAAATTTGCAGACGATACGAAGATTGGTGGAGTTGTGGATAGTAAGGAGGGCTGTTGTCGGCTGCAAAGAGACATAGATAGGATGCAGAGCTGGGCTGAGAAGTGGCAGATGGAGTTTAACCCTGAAAAGTGTGAGGTTGTCCATTTTGGAAGGACAAATATGAATGCGGAATACAGGGTTAACGGTAGAGTTCTTGGCATTGTGGAGGAGCAGAGAGACCTTGGGGTCTATGTTCATACATCTTTGAAAGTTGCCACTCAAGTGGATAGAGCTGTGAAGAAGGCCTATGGTGTGCTCGCGTTCATTAACAGAGGGATTGAATTTAAGAGCCATGAGGTAATGATGCAGCTGTACAAAACCTTGGTAAGGCCACATTTGGAGTACTGTGTACAGTTCTGGTCGCCTCATTTTAGGAAGGATGTGGAAGCTCTGGAAAAGGTGCAAAGAAGATTTACCAGGATGTTGCCTGGAATGGAGAGTAGGTCTTACGAGGAAAGGTTGAGGGTGCTAGGCCTTTTCTCATTAGAGCGGAGAAGGATGAGGGGCGACTTGATAGAGGTTTATAAGATGATCAGGGGAATAGATAGAGTAGACAGTCAGAGACTTTTTCCCCAGGTGGAACACACCATTACAAGGGGACATAAATTTAAGGTGAAAGGTGGAAGATATAGGAGGGATATCAGAGGTAGGTTCTTTACCCAGAGAGTAGTGGGGGCATGGAATGCACTGCCTGTGGAAGTAGTTGAGTCGGAAACATTAGGGACCTTCAAGCAGCTGTTGGATAGGTACATGGATTACGGGAAAATGATATAGTGTAGATTTATTTGTTCTTAAGGGCAGCACGGTAGCATTGTGGATAGCATAATTGCTTCACAGATCCATGGTCCCAGGTTCGATTCCAGCTTGGGTCATTGTCTGTGCGGAGTCTGCACGTCCTCCCCGTGTCTGCGTGGGTTTCCTCCGGGTGCTCCGGTTTCCTCCCACAGTCCAAAGATGTGCGGGTTAGGTGAATTGGCCAATGATAAATTGCCCTTAATGTCCAAATTGCCCTTGGTGTTGGGTGGAGGTGTTGAGTTTGGGTAGGGTGCTCTTTCCAAGAGCTGGTGCAGACTCAAGGGGCCGAATGGCCTCCTTCTGCACTGTAAATTCAATGATAATCTATGATTAATCTAGGACAAAGGTTCGGCACAACATCGTGGGCCGAAGGGCCTGTTCTGTGCTGTATTTTCTATGTTCTATGTTCTATCCTTCCTATAATGCGGCGACCAGAATTGCACGCTATACTCCAAATGCGGCCGCACCAGAGTTTTGTACAGCTGCAACATGACCTCATGGCTCCGAAACTCAATCCCTCCACCAATAAAAGCTAACGCACCGTACGCCTTCTTAACAACCCTCTCAACCTGGGTGGCAACTTTCAGGGATCTATGTACATGGACACCGAGATCTCTTTGCTCATCCGCACGGCCAAGAATCTTACCATTAGCCCAGTACTCTGTATTCATTGAACCACATGTCTCAAAACACGACAATATTAACTGTTGTTGACCCAAGTCCTGTCCCACACTGATATCAAATTAAAGCACAATAGGCCTAAATTGTCCATCATTTACAGCAAGGGCCTCAGGCATGATTTAGACAGCCATTACTAGACAATTCACCCAAGGTGATATTGGATGGGAATTGGCATCCTTTATGTGTGGGACATTGGTCTCTGCAATCGGCCCTCAAAGTCTGCATTTTACATCAATAAAGTTAATTCAGTGTGTTTCAATTTTCATCATAGTCGCTTCCTTTTGTATACATCAGCTCTGTCAGACTCTCCCTTTAAAGAGGGATCATTTCTTTAGGTTATTAGATGCTTTGCCTTTTTGAACTCCAGAAGCAATGATAAATACAACACGGTGGGGCCAATGGAAAAATAGCAATGACAGCGGGACATAAGTAACCCCCCCACTTTCAGCTCATAAAAGATGAGGTAATGCGACAGCTCAGACACAAGATAAGATAATCTTTATTGTCACAAGTAGGCTTCCATTAACTGCAATGAAGTTACTGTGAAAAGCCCCTCGTCGCCACATTCCGGCGCCTGTTCAGGTACACAGAGAATTCAGAATTCTCTCAGCTGGTATGGGAATTGAACCCGCGCTGCTGGCCTTGTTCTGCATCACAAGCCAGCTGCCTAGCCCACTGAGCTAAACCAGCCTCAGACATCGGACTTTACTTGGTTTTCTGATAATGAAGTCAATTAATAAATTATTTTACTGGCCGCTGCGTTAACAGAATATCAGATATACCTGCAATACCCGGAAATTATTTATTTTGGAATTTGTACTTGGAATATTAGCGAGATTTACTGGGCTGGATACTTGCGTCATCATCATGGCTGTAAATATAACTGGGTGGCGCTGCCTAATCACCCATCATCCTGCGCTCACTACATTCTGATTAAACAACGGCTCAATTTTAAAGTTCTCATCCTTGTTTCAAATCCTTCCATCAGTCTTGTCCTTCCCTTTCTCTGCAATCTCCTGCAGCCCAACAACCGTTGCAGATATCTAAAATCTATTAGTCTTGGTTTCTAGACATCCCCATTATTAATCGTTCTCCATTGATGGCTGTACCTCCGCCTGTCCAGGAGCCCAAGCTCTGGAATTCCTGCTTAAACCTCAATACATTTCCTTCTTCCTTTAAAACGCTCTTTGAAAACCTACCTCCTTATCTCAGTGTCAAATTGTGTTTTATAAGGAGCCTGTGAAGCTCCCTAGGGACATTCTGTTACATCAAAGGTGCTACACCAGTACAAGTTGATGTTGTCATACAGGAGCTATGCAACAGGAAAACTAAACAGGTCTCCTTCACCAAAGTCAGGAACAGATCAAGCACAATTTTGGCAGAAAGAATCTGCCTCCATTAGGCAATAGAACATAGAACATTACAGCGCAGTACAGGCCCTTCGGCCCTCGATGTTGCGCCGACCTGTGAAACCACTCTAAAGCCCATTTACACTATTCCCTTATCGTCCATATGTCTATCCAATGACCATTTGAATGCCTTTAGTGTTGGCGAGTCCACTACTGTTGCAGGCAGGGCATTCCACGCCCTTACTACTCTCTGAGTAAAGAACCTACCTCTGACATTTGTCCTATACCTATCTCCCCTCAATTTAAAGCTTTGTCCCCTCATGCTGGACATCACCATCCGAAGAAAAAGGCTCTCACTGTCCACCCTATCCAATCCTTTGATCATCTTGTATGCCTCAATTAAGTCACCTCTTAACTTTCTTCTCTCCAACGAAAACAGCCTCAAGTCCCTCAGCCTTCCCTCATAAGATCTTCCCTCCATACCAGGCAACATTCTGGTAAATCTCTTCTGCACCCTTTCCAATGCTTCCACATCCTTCCTATAATGCGGTGACCAGAATTGCACGCAATACTCCAAATGCGGCCGCACCAGAGATTTGTACAACTGCAACATGACCTCATGGCTCCGAAACTCAATCCCTCTAGCAATAAAAGCTAACACACTGTACGCCTTCTTAACAACCCTCTCAACCTGGGTGGCAACTTTCAGGGATCTATGTACATGGACACCCAGATCTCTCTGCTCATCCACACTACCAAGAATCTTACCATTAGCCCAGTACTCTGTCTTCCTATTATTCCTTCCAAAATGAATCACCTCACACTTTTCTGCATGAAACTCCATTTGCCACCTCTCAGCCCAGCGCTATGTCTCTCTGTAACTTGTAACATCCTTCCACACTGTCCACAACTCCACCGACTTTAGTGTCATCTGCAAATTTACTCACCCATCCTTCTACGCCCTCCTCCAGGTCATTTATAAAAATGACAAACAGCAGTGGCCCCAAAACAGAAACTTGTGGTACACCACAAGTAACTGGACTCCAGTCTGAACATTTCCCATCAACCACCACCCTTTGTCTTCTTCCAGCTAGCCAATTTCAGATCCAAACTGCTAAATCACCCTGAATCCCATGCCTCCGTATTTTCTGCAGTAGCCTACCGTGGAGAACCTTATCAAACGCTTTACTGAAGTCCATATACACCACATCAACTGCTTTACCCTCATCCACCTGTTTGGTCACCTTCTCAAAGAACTCAATAAGGTTTGTGAGGCACGACCTACCCTTCACAAAACCGTGTTGACTATCTCTAATCAAATTATTCCTTTCCAGATGATTATACATCCTATCTCTTATAAACCTTTCCAAGACTTTGCCCACAACAGAAGTAAGGCTCACTGGTCTATAGTTACCGGGGTTGTCTCTACTCCCCTTCTTGAACAAGGGGACAACATTTGCTATCCTACAGTCTTCTGGCACTATTCCTGTAGACAAAGATGACTTAAAGATCAAAGCCAAAGGCTCAGCAATCTCCTCCCTAGCTTCCCAGAGAATCCTAGGATAAATCCCATCCGGCCCAGGGGACTGATTTATTTTCACACTTTCCAGAATTGCTACACCTCCTCCTTATGAACCTCAAGCCCTTCTAGTCTAGTAGCCTGAATCTCTGCATTCTCCTCGACAACATTGTCTTTTTCCTGTGTGAATACCGATGAAAAATATTCATTTCGCACCTCTCCTATCTCTTCGGACTCCACGCACAACTTCCCACTACTGTCCTTGACTGGCCCTACTCTTACCCTAGTCATTCTTTTATTCCTGACATATCTATAGAAAGCTTTAGAGTTATCCTTGATCCTACCTGCCAAAGACTTCTCATGTCCCCTCCTGGCTCTTCTTAGCTCTCTCTTTAGGTCCTTCCTAGCTATCTTGTAACTCTCGACACCCTAACTGAACCTTCATGTCCCATCTTTACATAAGCCTCCTTCTTCCTATTGACAAGTGTTTCGACTGCTTTAGTAAATCACGGTTCCCTCGCTTGACCACTTCCTCCCTGCCTGACAGGTACATACTTATCAAGGACACACAGTAGCTGTTCCTTGAACAAGCTCCACATTTCCATTGTGCCCATCCCCTGCAGTTTTCCTCTCCATCCGATGCTTCCTAAGTCTTGCCTCATCGCATCATAATTGCTTTACCCCAGATATAACTCTTGCCCTGCAGTATATACCTATCACTTTCCATCACTAAAGTAAACGTAATCGAATTGTGGTCACTATCAACAAAGTGCTCACCTATCATCAACAAAGTGCTCACCTGTCCTGGTTCATCACCCAGTACCAAATCCAATATGGCCTCGCCTCTCGTTGGCCTATCTACATACTGTGTCAGGAAACCCTCCTGCACACATTGGACAAAAGCGGACCCATCTAAAGTACTCGAACTATAGCGTTTCCAGTCAATATTTGGGAAGTTAAAGTCCTCCATAACAACTACCCTGTTGCTTCCGCTCCTATCCAGAATCATCTTTGCAATCCTTTCCTCTACATCTCTGGAACATTTCGGAGGCCGATAGAAAACCTCTAACACGGTGACCTCTCCTTTCCTGTTTCTAACCTCAGCCCATACTACCTCAGTAGTCGAGTCCTCATCAAACGTCCTTTCTGCCACCGTAATACTGTCCTTGACTAACAATGCCACCCCTCCCCCTCTTTTACCACCTTCCCTGAGCTTACTGAAATATCTAAACCCTGGCACCTGCAACAACTATTCCTGTCCCTGCTCTATCCATGTCTCCGAAATGGCCACAACATCGAAGTCCCAGGTACCAACCCATGCCGCAAGTTCACCCACCTTATTCCGGATGCTCCTGGCATTGAAGAAGACACACTTTAAAACACCTTCCTGCCTGCCAGTACACTCCTTCAACGTTGAAACCTTACTCATGACCTCACTACTCTCAACCTCCTGTACACTGGAGCTACAATTCAGGTTCCCAATCCCCTGCTGAACTAGTTTAAACCCTCCCGAAGAGCATTAGCAAATTTCCCCCCCAGGATATTGGTACCCCTCTGGTCCAGGTGTAGACCAACCCATTTGTAGAGGTCCCACTGACACCAGAATGAGCCCCAATTATCCAGAAATCTGAAACCCTCCCTCCTGCACCATCCCTGTAGCCACATGTTCAACTCCTCTCTCTCCCTATTCCTCGTCTCGCTAGCACGTGGCACGGGTAACAACCCAGAGATAACCCAGATCTAAGTTTCCACCCTAGCTCCCTGAATTCCTGCCTTACATCCCTATCCCTTTTCCTACCTATGTCGTTGGTTCCTATGTGGACCGTGACTTGGGGCTGCTCTCCCTCCCCCTTAAGGATCCCGAAAAATCTGCCGCCTCTAAAAGGTTTGACAGGTATTATCGCAGGATAAGGATAGGATCTGGTCTGAATTGAGTTGCAGGAACTGACTAACCCACTGAGCTGACATTTTTGGCTATTTGTCCTCTGCCAGCTTGCCTAGTTGTGTGCAACTGTCACACATTATAGTCCATCTGGATGAGGTCAGAATGGTTAGCATCTTCTGCGTGTTTACTCTGTCAGTCTAGTTAACAGGCCATGCTTTTCAATGGTAAGGTTCCATGATTGCTTTAGCTTTGTGACATCTCACAGGGCTAAGAAAGTGGAAAGGCTTTAACTATCGGGTGAAATAGTTTAATTTCATACAAATTGTCAAGTGTAAAAACTATTCAGGGTAAAAAGGACATGGCTCGAGCGAAGGGGATTGACGATGGGAGGGATGGCCTTATTATTCAGCTGGTCGATCTCAGTGATTACTGTCAAACCTTTAGCTCTGTCTCAGGAAATGTCTTCCCACAAGAATCAAAAGTATGAGCTTCCCAAATACCTTGGCTGATAACAAATAAACCGGCAGGACTAGTGAGGAAAATATCCAGGAATGAGATCAGGCATATATACTGAAGCATCTTAATCTGACTTTGCTAAAATGGGTGGCGACGGTATCCTCCCGGACCAGACCTCTTTTAAAAAAAATAAAATTTTTATTAAAGGTTTTCATAAAGTATCAATAACAAAATGAGAAAGAAAAAAGAACCCAACAGGGTTAAGTACAAAACACAATCTAAAAAAGCAACCCCTCAAACCTCTCCCCCACTGTACCTAAATAATAAATTAACATTAACACCCCCTCAGACCCTTCCAGTGTAAATAACATAAACCAAAATAAAGTAAACCCCCCCCCCCCCCCCCCCGAGCTGCTGCTGCCATTGACCAATGTCTATCGTTCTGCCCGAAAGTCTAAGAATGGTTGCCACCGCCTAAAGAACCCTTGCACCGACCCTCTCAAGGAGAATTTCACCCTCTCCGATTTAATAAACCCCGCCATATCGCTGATCCAGGATTCCACGCTTGGGGGCCTCGCATCTTTCCACTGAAGGAGAATCCTTTCCCGGGCTACCAGGGACGCAAAGGCCAGAATTCCGGCCTCTTTCACCTCCTGCACTCCCGGCTCCTCTGCCACCCCAAATATTGCGAGCCCCCAGCCCGGTTTGACCCTGGATCCTACCACCCTCGACACCGTCCTCGCTACGCCCTTCCAAAATTCCTCCAGTGCTGGGCATGCCCAGAACATATGGGTGTGATTTGCTGGGCTCCCTGAGCACCTAACACACCTGTCCTCACCCCCAAAGAACCTGCTCATCCTTGTCCCGGTCATGTGTGCCCTGTGCAGCACCTTAAACTGTATGAGGCTGAGCCTCGCGCACGAAGAGAAAGAGTTCACCCTCCCTAGGGCATCTCCTCCCGGACCTCTTGAGACACCAGTCGGCAGGAATGTTGGTCAGGGTCGAGAGTTTGCCTGCTCCATGTAGCTCTCAGTATTGTCGGCTATTTCAGCATCAGCATTACAGCTGAATCTATCACCCCGAATTAGTACAATCCCAGAGGGAAACAGCCTCCTGCACTGCAGGAGTTAGCAGTAAAAGTTAACTGTTCCGGGATCCGGAGAGCAGTCTGTGCCATCTGCTTACAAGATGAATTATAAATAAACCAAAGAGGCTAAAAGTACCTTTGCATATATAGACAGCGAACTCAAGAATCCTCATCCCTCTCATGTTGTCTCAAACAGCTGGTAATATCAGTCAAAACTATACAAGGTTATTGTGAGAAGAAAAAGATATTACAATAAAATTATGCAGTATAATTGGGCAGCATGGTAGCACAGTGGTTAGCACTTTTGCTTCTCAGCTCCAGGGTCCCAGGTTTGATTCCCGGCTTGGGTCACTGTCTGTGCGGAGTCTGCATGTTCTCCCCGTGTCTACGTGGGTTTCCTCCGGGTGCTCCGGTTTCCTCCCACAAGTCCTGAAAGACGTGCTGTTAGGTGACTTGGACATTCTGAATTCTCCCTCCAAGTACCCGAACAGATGGCGGAATGTGGCGACTAGGGGCTTTTCACAGAAACTTCATTGCAGCGTTAATGTAAGCCTACTTGTGACAATAAAGATTATTATTATTAAAGCATTTTTAAATCAGGAAATAAGCTGATAGAAGGACTAAGGACAGATCTTGCATTTGTCGAGTGCCTTTTACAACCTCAGGAAAAGCCAAAGGGCTTTACAGTCACTTGTTGAAGAACTGTCACTCATGGAAAAAACATAGCAGCCAGTTTCAGCACAAGATTTCGTAAATAACAATGAAATACATTACCAGATAATCTTCTGTAGGTATTAGATAGAATTTACAGTGCAGAAGGAGGCCATTCGGCTCATCGAGTCTGCACCGGCTCCTGGAAAGAGCACCCTACCCAAGGTCAACACCTCCACCCTATCCCCATAACCCAGTAACCCCACCCAACGCTACGGGCAATTTTGGACACTAAAGGCAATTTATCATGGCCAATCCACCTAACCTGCACATCTTTGGACTGTGGGAGGAAACCGGAGCACCCGGAGGAAACCCACGCACACACGGGGAGGATGTGCAGACTCCACACAGACAGTGACCCAAGCCGGAATTGAACCTGGGACCCTGGAGCTGTGAAGCAATTGTGCTATCCACAATGCTACCGTGCTGCCCCGAGTTTGAGGGATAACTATTCATTGTGTTTGTCTCCAATAGTGACATGGGATATTTTACCCTCGCCTGAGGAAGCAAACAGGTCCTCATTTTTTAAAAAATTTAGATTACCCAATTCATTTTTTCCAATTAAGGGGCAATTTAGCGTGGCCAATCCACCTACCCTGCACATCTGAAATGAAATGAAATGAAAATGAAAAATCAAAATCGCTTATTGTCACAAGTAGGCTTCAAATGAAGTTACTGTGAAAAGCCCCTAGTCGCCACATTCCGGCACCTGTTCAGGGAGGCTGGTACATCTTTGGGTTGTGGGGGTGAATCCCACGCAAACACGGGGAGAATGTGCAAACTCCACATGGACAGGAGCCCAGAGCCGGGATCGAACCTGGGACCTCAGCGCCGTGAGGCAGCAGTGCTAACCACTGCACCACTGTGCTGCCCCGGGTCCTCATTTAAAAAAAATATACATTATTATTTTTAATTTTTTATAAATAACGCAACAAAAACATTCTCCATGTAAAACAGACACAGTACTGAACAAGAATTATTGCAAATATAACAAGACAGGGTGACTTTGCAAAACAGACTTTATGAACTAGTGCCTCCAGTTTTCATACCAGATCAATCAATAAATCCAACTAGGGGGAGAAAAAGGATAAGGCCCTATAAATAAGATCCAATAACATCTCAGGCCGCACACCTTTATGAATTGCGAGGTGAAGACTTGCACTATGGCTCATAAGGTACCTTGCAGGAGTAGGTCAAACAAGGCGGAGCCTATCAATTTAAAATAAGGGTCCCTTTTTTACAGAGTGTGTCAGACTTAGAACGGATCACATACGTTGGGAATTCCATAGGGATACATTCCATGACTATTTTATTCCAATTTTGAATTGAAGAATCCTTGTTGCTGATCCAGGAGCAGAGGATATTTTTACGAGCTGCGAAGGTTAGGATGTTAGACAGTCTTTTCTCATTAACATCAGTAATTCTACCATCTGGAAGACCCAGAATTAGGAACAAAGGATTCAGCTGTAAGGCTCTGTTAAATGTCTTCTCAAGCTCCCTAACTACGCCAGACCAACAGGATTGAATCTTAACACAGATTCATACACAGTGTATGTAATCACCCGTGACTACCAGGCACACCAGGGATATAGCGGGATCGAACCTGGGTCTTCAGCGCCGTGAAACAGTCGTGCTAACCACTGCGCCACCGTCCTGCCTCAGGGCCATTAATTATTGGGTGTCCTGCTGGTTCCCCTTCCTCTGGGGCGGGAAACCCCTAGGCCAGGGCTGGAATAATCATCCTCATGTGGTGCAGTGCTTTGGATGGGGTTGGATAGGTACAAGCTCGTCAGGGGAGCAGGTTCTTTGGGTTTTGGTGGAGGCCCTGGGAATATAGTCTCTTGTGTGTCGGTTGGTACTGGGCTGGGCCAGGCCCGATGTTGTAGCTCTAATCCTATTGTCCCAACGGGCTCGGGATGTCCCTATCCGAGGGTGTGGGGAGGGGCTTGGTTTTATTTCCTTTTCTCTCTGGTATACGGGGGCCTGGGTATGGGTCGAGTTCTGTGCCTTGGTGTATGCCCTGTTGTTCCCCCTCTTGGTGATTGAGTGGCCTGATGGTTGTTTGTCACCTGGTGGGATAGCTCGGAGAGGTCTGTGTTTCTGTTCTATCTTCTGCTCTCCCTGGGGGGCTGCATCATAGTCTCTACAGGTTGTTATCGTTCCTCTCTTCCTCCTCTCTTTATATTTGTGCTTCTACACCGGGCCTGTTTTGGGGGGTTTAGTTGCTTTAAGCAGTGTGTTTGTAACTGCCCGTAGATCTGGGGGTTCCATCTGTTTGTTGCAAATGATGAATCCATTCCTGGCTCCTACATGGGTGTAGACGGTCAGGAATCTGGGAAGAGAAGGCTGTGTTGGGAATGATGGTATGAAGACAGTTGTGATGGCGTTCTCCTATCTCCTGTGCCCGTGTAGGTTTAGCCACTTGTGTTTTACCCTTCGTCCCTGCTTATGGTGATGTTTTATTTTGTAACTTTGTCGCGCTATTTTATGAAATGTAAAAACATACTTTAAAAAGAAAGGTTAGTACACAGGTCCAGAAGAAACTCGGGGAAAGCGGCAGATGTTTATTGGTAAAATGTAGCCACAATACAGTGACAAGGCCAGCAGTGACATTTTTACACATGGATGTGTACTTGAGCAGGAATGAATATCTCCCACATGTCTGTGTTTTTATCAAAACAGAGACTTTGGTCTGTTCATGTTGTCACCCCCACACATCCTGTCGAGCAATAAATCTTTCTCTTTAATTCAGTTTCTCAATCCATTTAAAATGAATGGGCTTTCTTGCGATGAATATTGAAGTAAAGTAAAACTGAAACAATGAGGGGGAAATTTTCAGAAGAACTTGATTTGCTTCGGCAAATAAACTGACAACATGATCTTATTTCTTTATTAGTGGCAAAAGGCGCACAGTCTCTGCCAGTTTGTGCTTCATTCATGTCGGCAAAGATGAACCTGCTGATCGTATTGAATGGTGGAGAAGGCCTGAGGGTCATGGTGGGCGACCCCTGCTTCTATGTCTTGTGTACAAGATTGATGCAGGTACAGCGATGTTGTGCTCGGTATAAATCCGTGCATTTAAACTGTCAGAAAGAATTAGGTTTAACTTCAAAATGGCTTTCTTCCACTCTGTTGATTTTTACAAATATCTTTGTTGAAACGGAATAATTATTGAGTCGGTTGACATGAAGTAACATCATTGGATAAAGTCATGATGCAGGTGCTGAGGAAACCTTTCACTTTATGTTCAATGAGCAATTTTAGTTGAGGGATAAGCATTGACAAAACATCAGGCAGACCTCAGCTGGTCTTCTTTGAAAAATGCCCCAGAACCCTTCCTGACCATACCTGAACCTTCCTGTCCACCTGAACATTCCAGTCCACCTGAACCTTCGTATCCACCTGAAACTTCCTGTCCACCTGAACCTTCCTGTCCACCTGAACCTTCCTGTCCACCTGAACCTTCCTGTCCCCCTGAACCTTCGTATCCACCTGAACCTTCGTATCCACCTGAACCTTCCTGTCCACCTGAACCTTCCAGTCCACCTGAACCTTCGTATCCACCTGAACCTTCCAGTCCACCTGAACCTTCGTATCCACCTGAACCTTCCTGTCCACACCTGAACCTTCCTGTCCACCTGAACCTTCCTGTCCACACCTGAGCCTTCCTGTCCACCTGAACCTTCCTGCCCACCTGAACCTTCCTGTCCACCTGAACCTTCCTGTCCACACCTGAACCTTCCTGTCCCCCTGAACCTTCGTATCCACCTGAACCTTCCTGTCCACCTGAACCTTCCTGTCCACACCTGAACCTTCCTGTCCCCCTGAACCTTCGTATCCACCTGAACCTTCGTATCCACCTGAACCTTCCTGTCCACCTGAACCTTCCTGTCCACACCTGAACCTTCCTGTCCCCCTGAACCTTCCTGTCCAGCTGAACCTTCGTATCCACCTGAACCCGCCTGTCGACCTGAACCTTCCTGTCCACACCTGAACCTTCGTGTCCAGCTGAACCTTCCTGTCCACACCTGAAGTTTCGTATCCACCTGAACCTTCCTGTCCACACCTGAACCTTCGTGTCCACCTGAACCTTCATGTCCACCTGAAGTTTCGTATCCACCTGAACCTTCCTGTCCACACCTGAACCTTCGTGTCCACACCTGAACCTTCGTGTCCACCTGAAGGACCAGATCTTCGTCTGATCCAAAAAACGGTATCTCCGATGTGTGCACTCCTCCTGTGTCATGCTGCATTAAATGTTTTCCTCTATTAAGGATGGACATTCAAGATGTTTACTGCAATAGAGCTGACCTACCCCACTCTGAAATGCGTTGTTCCCCTCAGTACTGCATATGTGATGAGTGGTATCCATTTAAAATTGCAGCTTTTGAGGAAGTAAAAATAACCTCGGTGCCAGTGTTTCCAGTTGTTCCCACTTGCGATCCGAATATGCACTAAGAGCATTTACATGGGTGTTGAAAATATTATTAATAACGTTGAAAACAACACATGTTCAATCACACAAATGCCACTTTGCAGTCCCGATCTGGTTGGGCAGGGTGAATATTTTAGCAAAATATGAAACATTAATGGAAAGAAACAAATAGAGCATTATTACAGGCTGCTGCGGGGCTGGTTTAGCTCATTGGGCTAGACAGCTGTAACGCAGAACAAGGCCAGCAGCGCGGGTTCAATTCCGGTACCAGCTGAGAATTCTCCCTGTTTACCCGAACAGGTGCCAGAATGTGGCAACTAGGGGCTTTTCACAGTAACTTGGTTGCAGTGTTTTTTTAATATAAATTTTGTGTACCCAATTCATTTGTTCCAATTAAGGGGGAATTTAGCGTGGCCAATCCACCTACCCTGCACATCTTTGGGTTGCGGGGGCAAAACCCACGCAGACACGGGGAGGATGTGCAAACTCCACACGGACAGTGACCCAGAGCCGGGATCGAACCCGGGACTTCAGCGTCGTGAGGCAGCTGTGCTAACCCACTGCACCACATGCTGCCCTACCACCAAGAAAGTTATAATGAGCCACCTTCTTGAACCTCTGCAGTCTATGTTGTGTAGATACACCCACAATGCTTTTAGGTACTGAGTTCAGGGCGTCACAGTGGTGCAGTGGTTAGCGCAGCTGCCTCTCGGCGCTGAGTCCCAGGTTTGATCCCGGCCCTGGGTCACTGTCCGTGTGGAGTTTGCACACTCTCCCTGCGTCTGCGTGGGTTTCGCCCCCATAACCCAAAAAGATGTGCACGGTAGGTGGATTGGTCACACTAAATTGCCCTTAATTGGAAAAAAAGAATTGTGTACTCTAAATTTATTTTTTAAAAAGGCAGGGAGTTCCAAGACTTTTATCTAGCCATGGTGAAGGAACGGTGATATAGTTCCAAGTTAGGCTGGTGTGTGACTTGGAAGGGGATTTGCAATGGCGGTGCTCTCCTGTACCTGCTGCCCTTTCTCGAGGTGTAAGAGCTCTGTGTGGAAGAAGAGTTTGGAAGGCATTGTCAAAGCAGACTTGATAAGTTGCTGCACGCATCTTATAGATGGTACTCAATGTAACCATAGTACACTGCTGATAGAGTGGGGTCAATTTGTGAAAGGGCTACCAATCAAGCGAGCTGCTTTGTCTCGGATGGTGTCGAGCTTCTTGAGTGCTGTTGGAGCTGCACTCATCCAGGCAAGTGGGGAGTATTCCAACGCACTCATGACTTCGGCCTTGTTGGTCAGGAGGTGAGTTACTTGCCACAGGATTCCTAGCCTCTGACCTGCTTTTGTAGCCACAGTATTTATATGGCTAATCCGGTTCAGTTCCTGGTCAATGGTAACCTCTCGGATGTTGATCGTGGGGGATTCAGCGATGGCAATGCCACTAAATTTTAAGGGGCGGTGGTTAGATTCTCTCTTATTGGAGATGGTCATTGCCTGGCACTTGTGTGGCAAGAATGTAACTTGTCACTTGTCAGCCCAAGCCTGGATATTGTCCAGGTCTTGCTGCATTTGAACATGGACTGCTTCAGTGTCTAAGGAGTCACGAATGGTACTGAACATTATGCAATCAGCAACCATCCCCACTTCTGACCTTAGAAGTAAGGTAACTGATGAAGCATCTAAAGATGGTCGGGCCTAGGACACTATCCTGAGGAATTCATGCAGTGATGTCCTGGGACTGAGATGACTGACCTCCAACAACCACAACCTTTGTGCCAGGTATGACTCCAACTAGTGAAGAGTTTTCCTCGAATTCCATTGACTCGTTTAGCTAGGGCTCTTTGATGTCATACTCGATCAAATGCTGCCTTGATGTCAAGGGCAGTCACACTCGCTCACCTCTGATGTTCAGCTCTGTTGTCAATGTTTGAACCAAGGCTGTAATGAGGTCAGGAGCTGAGTGACCCTGGCGGAACCCAAACAGAGGTTATTGCTAAGTAAGTGCCACTTGATAGCATTGGGTTGGTACCTGGGACTTCGATGTTGTGGCCATTTCGGAGACATGGATAGAGCAGGGACAAGAATGGCTGTTGCAGGTTCCGGGGTTTAGGTGTTTTAGTAAGCTCAGAGAAGGAGGCAAAAGAGGGGGAGGTGTGGCGCTGCTAGTCAAAAACAGTATTACGGTGGCGGAGAGGATGCTAGATGGGGACTCTTCTTCCGAGGTAGTATGGGCTGAGGTTAGAAACAGGAAAGGAGAGGTCACCCTGTTGGGAATTTTCTATAGGCCTCCAAATAGTTCTAGGGATGTAGAGGAAAGGATGGCGAAGATGATTCTGGATAAGAGCAAAAGTAACAGGGTAGTTATTATGGGAGACTTTAACTTTCCAAATACTGACTGGAAAATATATAGTTCGAGTACATTAGATGGGTCGTTTTTTGTACAATGTGTGCAGGAGGGTTTCCTGACACAATACGTTGACAGGCCAACATGAGGAGAGGCCACATTGGATTTGGTTTTGGGTAATGAACCAGGCCAGGTGTTAGATTTGGAGGTAGGTGAGCACTTTGGGGACAGTGACCACAATTCGGTGACGTTTACGTTAATGATGGAAAGGGATAAGTATACCCCGCAGGGCAAGAGTTATAGCTGGGGGAAGGGCAATTATGATGCCATTAGACATGACTTGGGGGGGGATAGGTTGGAGAAGTAGGCTGCAAGTGTTGGGCACACTGGATATGTGGAGCTGGTTTAAGGAACAGCTACTGCGTGTTCTTGATAAGTACGTACCGGTCAGGCAGGGAGGAAGGCGTCGAGCGAGGGAACCGTGGTTTACCAAAGAAGTGGAATCTCTTGTTAAGAGGAAGAAGGAGGCCTCTGTGAAGATGAGGAGTGAAGTTTCAGTTGGGGCGCTTGATAGTTACAAGGTAGCGAGGAAGGATCTAAAGAGAGAGCTAAGACGAGCAAGATGGGGACATGAGAAGTATCTGGCAGGTAGGATGAAGGAAAACCCAAAAGCTTTCTATAGGTATGTCAGGAATAAAAGAATGACTAGGGTAAGAGTAGGGCCAGTCAAGGACAGGGATGGGAAGTTGTGTGTGGAGTCTGAAGAGATAGGCGAGATACTAAATGAATATTTTTCGTCAGTATTCACTCAGGAAAAAGATAATGTTGTGGAGGAGAATGCTGAGACCCAGGCTATTAGAATAGATGGCATTGAGGTACGTAGGGAAGAGGTGTTGGCAATTCTGGACAGGCTGAAAATAGATAAGTCCCCGGGGCCTGATGGGATTTATCCTCGGATTCTCTGGGAAGCCAGGGAAGAGATTGCTGGGCCTTTGGCTTTGATTTTTATGTCATCATTGGGTACAGGAATAGTGCCAGAGGACTGGAGGATAGCAAATGTGGTCCCTTTGTTCAAGAAGGGGAGCAGAGACAACCCTGGCAACTATAGACCGGTGAGCCTCACGTCTGTTGTGGGTAAAGTCTTGGAGGGGATTATAAGAGACAAGATTTATAATCATCTAGATAGGAATAATATGATTAGGGATAGTCAGCATGGCTTTGTGAAGGGTAGGTCATGCCTCACAAACCTTATCGAGTTCTTTGAGAAGGTGACTGAACAGGTAGACGAGGGTAGAGCAGTTGATGTGGTGTATATGGATTTCAGTAAAGCGTTTGATAAGGTTCCCCACGGTAGGCTACTGTAGAAAATACGGAGGCTGGGGATTGAGGGTGATTTAGAGATGTGGATCAGAAATTGGCTAGCTGAAAGACAGAGGATGGTGGTTGATGGGAAATGTTCAGAATGGAGTTCAGTTACAAGTGGCGTACCACAAGGATCTGTTCTGGGGCCGTTGCTGTTTGTCATTTTTATCAATGACCTAGAGGGCGCAGAAGGGTGGGTGAGTAAATTTGCAGACGACACTAAAGTCGATGGTGTTGTCGACAGTGCGGAAGGATGTAGCAGGTTACAGAGGGACATAGATAAGCTGCAGAGCTGGGCTGAGAGGTGGCAAATGGAGTTTAATGTAGAGAAGTGTGAGGTGATTCACTTTGGAAGGAATAACAGGAATGCGGAATATTTGGCTAATGGTAAAGTTCTTGGAAGTGTGGATGAGCAGAGGGATCTAGGTGTCCATGTACATAGATCCCTGAAAGTTGCCACCCAGGTTGATAGGGTTGTGAAGAAGGCCTATGGAGTGTTGGCCTTTATTGGTAGAGGGATTGAGTTCCGGAGTCATGAGGTCATGTTGCAGCTGTACAAAACTCTGGTACGGCCGCATTTGGAGTATTGCGTACAGTTCTGGTCACCGCATTATAGGAAGGACGTGGAAGCTTTGGAGCGGGTGCAGAGATTTACCAGGATGTTGCCTGGTATGGAGGGAAAATCTTATGAGGAAAGGCTGATGGACTTGAGGTTGTTTTCGTTAGAGAGAAGGTTAAGAGGAGACTTAATAGAGGCATACAAAATGATCAGGGGGTTAGATAGGATGGACAGTGAGAGCCTTCTCCCGCGGATGGAAATGGCTAGCACGAGGGGACATAGCCTTAAACTGAGGGGTAATAGATATAGGACAGAGGTCAGAGGTAGGTTCTTCACGCAAAGAGTGGTGAGGCCGTGGAATGCCCTACCTGCTACAGTAGTGAACTCGCCAACATTGAGGGCATTTAAAAGTTTATTGGATAAACATATGGATGATAATGGCATAGTGTAGGTTAGATTGCTTTTGTTTTTTGACTTCCCATGTCGGTGCAACATTGTGGGCCGAAGGGCCTGTACTGCGCTGTATCATTCTATGTTCTATGTTCATTGTTGATGACCCCTTCCATGACTTTACTGATGATGTGGAGGTGCCGGCGTTGGACTAGGGTGAGCACAGTAAGAAGTCTTATAACACCAGGTTAAAGTCCAACAGGTTTGTTTCGAGTCACTAGCCTTCGGAGCACTGCTCCTTCCTCAGGTGAAGGAGCTGCACTCTGAAAGCTAGTGATTCAAAACAAACCTGTTGGACTTTAACCTGGTGTTGTAAGACTTCTTACTGTGACTTTACTGATGATTGAGAGTAGACTTATAGGATGGCAATTAGTCGGGTTGGATTTGTCCTGCTTTTTGGGCAGAGGACATACCTGGGCAATGTTCCACATTGCCGGGTAGACACCAGTGTTGTAGCTGTACTGGAACAGCTTGGCTAGGGGCACGACCAGTTCTGGAGCACAAGTTTCAGTCCTATTGCCGGAATATTGTCAGGGCCCATAGCCTTTGCCTTCTCCAGTTCCTTCAGCCATTTCTTGATATCAAAGGGGTGAATCAAATTGGCTGGAGACTGGCATCTGGGATGCTGGGGACCTCTTGAGGAGACAAAGATGGATCACCCACTCGGCACTTCTGGCTGAAGATAATTGCGAATACTTCATTCATTAAAAGTAAATTTAGAGTACCCAATTATTTTTTTCCAATTAAGGGCCGATTTAGCGTGGCCAATCCACCTAGTTTGCACATTTTTGGGTTGGGAGGGTGAGACCCACGCAGACACGGGGAGAATGTGCAAACTCCACACAGACAGTGACCCGGGGCCCGGATCGAACGCAGGTCCTTGGCACCATGAGGCAGCAGTGCTAACCACTTCATCACCGTACTGCCCCGTTATTGCAAATACTTCAGCCTTACCTTTTCCACAGATGTGCTGGGCTCCTCCATCGTTGAGGATGGGGATATCTGTGGAGCCTCCTCCTCCAGTGAGTTGTTTTGTCCACCACCATTCACGGCTGGTTGTGGCAGGACTTCAGAGAGCTGATATCTGATAAGTTGGTTGTGGGATCATCTATCTCATCCTTTTCCCACTATTATGCATGCAAGTAGTTCTGAGTTGACACTCCATTTTTCGGTATGTCTGGCACAGCTCCAGGCATGCCCTCCTGCACTCTTCAGTGACCCAGGTTGATCCCCTGGCCTGTTGATTTGGGGGGGGGGGGGGGGGGGTGGGAAGAGAGAATGTCTGGTCTTGAGGTTAGTTGTGATTGAGTCCCGTTCTGCTGATAGCCCATTGCGCCTCATGGCTGCAGTTTGGAGTTGCTGGATCTATTCCATCTTGCACAGCGGCAGTCACTCCTACCAATACGGTCATGGACTGAGCATCTCCAACAGGCAGATTAGCGGGAATGAGGTGGAGTTTCTTTTTCCCTCTTGCGATCTGATCTGCTAGACCCAGTCCAGCAGCTATGTCCTAAAGGACAACTCGGTTTGTGCCCTTGTCACCCTCAGTGGTGTTCAACATGGAAGAGCACTGATTATCATAGAACTTACAGTGCAGGCCATTCGGCCCATCGTGTCTGCACAGGCCCTTGGAAAGATCGCCCTATGTAAGCCCACACCTCCACCCTATCCCCATCTAACCTTTTTGGACACAAAGGGCAATTTAGCATGGCCAATCTACCTAAAATACACATCTTTGGACTCTAGGAGGAAACGAGCACCCGGAGGAAACCCACGTAGACACGGGGAGAACGTGCAGACTGCGCACAGACAGTGACCCAAGCCGGGAATCAAACCTGGAACCCTGGAGCTGTGAAGCAACTGCGCTAACCACTGTGCTACCGTCCCGCCTAGCTGAGGGATATGGCTGTTCACATGCAGGTTCCCTTGCCCATATTTGACCTGATGCCATGAGACTTCATAAGGTCTGGAGTGAAAAGCTCCAAGGAAGCTCCCTCCTGACTGTTTACTACTCTCTGCTGGTGTCTGGGACAATGTCCACAAGGTATGATTCCGTGAGTGTGACTATGTGGGGCTTGACTAGTCTGTGAGAGCTCTCCAAATTCTGGCACAAGCCCCCCAGATGTTAGTGCGGAAGACGTTGCAGGGTCAACTGGACTGAGTTTGCTGTTGTTGTCTCTGGTGCCTAAGTCGATTCACCGCGGTCTGACTGGTTTCATTCCTTCTTAAGACTTTGTAACTTGTTTTATACAATTGAATGGCTTGATAAACCAGTTCAGGGGGCATTTAAGATTCAATCAGTAGCCTAATGACACATGCAATAGGCCAGGCCAGACAAGGACAGCAGATTTCCTTCCTTAAAGGATTTCAGTGAATCAGATGGGCTTTTACAACAATTTTTTGGTCTTCATTATATATTTAATTCAGGTTTTTCTTCTTTATTGAATTCAAATTCTGCTGTGGTGGGATTAGAACCTGGGTTGTTGTATTACTGATCCAGTAATACAACAATTAGGTGGATTGGCCATGCTAAATTGCCCTTAGTGTTGAGTGGGGTTACTGGTAAGGGGATAGGGTGGAGGTGTTAACCTTGGGTAGGGTGCTCTTTCCAAGAGCCGGTGCAGACTCGATAGGCCGAATGGCCTCCTTCTGCACTGTAAATTCTATGATAATCTATGAAACACAATACACTGTGCCACTGCTCCCGCCGAGGAAAAGGGGAGCAATGCATAATTTTAAAAAGTCATTGTTTCAAATGCAAAGATACCAAATCAAACAATTGTTTGATGGGAACTGTATACTCATATTTCAATTGATTTTCATTGAAATAAAACATTGTGTTGGAGCTAATTCAATCTCAAGTCAACAGAGCTACTGAACTGGTGACAAAAAAAAAAATCCAATAAAATTCGACTGACATTCAAATCATTTTCAGGATCTTTTTTTATTCTTTAAAATGTCATTCTCTTGAACAATAAAATGCAAATCACAAAATTTCATACGTTAATATGAATGACTGCTTTGAGGGACTGATTATAATCCTTTGAATATTTCAGTATGTAGGATGGTTGGGTCACAATACCCTAAATCTAAAAAGGCACACTGCAAAATACCAGAGACAAGGCCCACAGAATCACAGTGTACATGTTTTGGTTCCTTCAAGTCTTTGTACGTTCCAATCGAGCACACACCCTCAAAAGAGTCTACCAGAGGTAGTTTAAGAGGCACTACACCAGCAATAAATAGCTGTTTAAGTTTTATAATGAACACACACCACGCAGAATATTTAATCATTAGTGTTGAATTCTGGCAGATTGACAACGCAACAGTTTTACAGTTTGCACTTATCAACAAATGAGTTATTCAAGTCTTCTTAGAAATTTTCGAATTAGAGAACGTATTTCATTTTTATTTTTCCAGGACATCAGCAACAGCTCACTGCTGCGACATTCATAACACAATAGGAAATTTTCCCCCAAATAGTGATTATGCCAGTTTAAAAAGGCACTTTAAAAATAAAACAATTCATACCATGTTTTGCATGACTGTCATAAACCTGTTTTAAAAAATTCTACTGTAAAATTTAAAATTTGTCACAGTTTAAGATTATTTTACTTTCAACGTTGGCAGATAGTTTTTTCCTTTAAGAGCTAACCAGCTTGGGTAGAATTATTGCAGTGTAATCAAACTTTATCAAACGTCATAGTTAACCTTCGATTTGAGGTACGAGATACTGTTCACATTAAATAACCTTTGAAGAGTGAAATTGTCAATCTTATCAACTGACCAATTTAAAAATCCCCATTATCTCAGGTCAGGAATTATGAAATTGCAATTATGAAACCAGTCATGATGTTTTACATGTTTGCCAGATGCCCAACAAAATCCACGATAACCTTTTCACATAAAATATCACAACATGTTCAGGACATCCTATTACAGAAGGTGGAAATGAAAGAGGAGCATTAATGATCCATTCCTGATTTTAATGCTCCACCACTGACAGCCATGCCTTCAGCTCTTGGAATAATATTTTAAGCTCTGAAATTTCCTTTCTAAGCCTCACTGCCACTCTACCTCCTGATCTCTTTGGCCTATCCTAATATCTCTTATTTGGATTGGAGCGGTGTCAAATTTTGTTTACTGTTCTTGTTTACTCAAAGCCTCCAGTCTTATAGATTACATTGAAGACAGTACGCAAATGCAGGTTGTTGTTGCAAAAATGGAGCAAGCCAACTTGCGCATAGATATGTAATTTTGTTCCTTGAAATAAGTTTGTTTCTTCCATTTTACTGTCAGGATGTCATTTTCATTAATGCAGAAGTTTACTTTTCTTTGTGAGAAGTTAAAAGAAAAATTCTGTTGAATTTTTGATGACTTGGAATAAGTTCTGTCATTTAATTTGAAAATTGAGTTTAAATATTATTATTCAACTATAATGGAAAATATACCCTTTCAGAGATTTAAACTTAGATGGACATCAAGAGCAGAAAGATCCTCCTCACTAAACACTGGATAGGGTTACTGTCCTCATGTTAAACTTTGTTCATTTACCACTGACTCTATCCATCCCCCAGCCTACTGTGAGACTGAATCAGGCTGTTTGCAACCTTGCTGTTAATTTAAGCCAGAGTTTCCAATCTCATTCCTGCATCATCACCAAGACCTCCTATTCCCACCTCCGTATTACCCAACTCTGCCCCTGCCTCAGTCTCTCTGCAGCAAAAACTCTTACCCATGCCGTTACCTCTAAACTATTCCAATCCACTCTTGGCTGGCCTCCGTAGTACAATTCCACAAACTTAGGTCATTTAAAACTCTGCTACCCATGTCCTTAATTGCAAGAAAATCCCCTCAGCCATACCTCCCTTGCACTCAGTTAAAAAGTGTTTTTAAAATTCTCACCCATTTTCAGATCCATCTGTGGCCTGTGGCCTAGTTCCATCATCTCCTCCAGCCTTGCATCTGGTCCTCTGCCAATTCTTGCCACTTGTCCATTCCCAATTTTAACTGTTACACTATTAATGGCCATGCCTTCAGTTGTCAAAGTGATAGGCTCTGAATTCACTCCCTCTAATTGCCATCTCTCTTTCCTACTCAACACCTGCAAGTTCCCATCCGTGCCACACACCATCCTGATTGGTGTCTCTTCACATGACGCGTCAAATTATCGTTCGATAATGCTTGTAAAACATTGGATCATTTTTGCTCTATATAAAGCAAGTTGTCACTGTTTCTGATGAACCACATCAATAATTTATATTAAGGTGAATAGTTCAGTATGGAAAAATACTTTTTCTATTTCAGTCAATGTAAACATCGAAGAAAATTTACCCAAAAGATCAAGTTTGCTACTGCACAAGGTTATATTTACAGTACATAAGAGGAAAGTGAGATGATTTTCAGGAACGTATTTAAACTCAAAACATTACTGAAGATTTCAATCCACAAATATTAAGTAGATCATGATAAACAGCTGTTCCAAATCGTATTGGCTTCCCTGGAGTAATTCAAATAGTTTCTCACCTTGGGTTCTGGCATACTCCCCAATTCTGGATGACAGACAACTTTTCAACTCCCAACTGCTTGCAAGGTTTTTTAAAATCTCAAAAGCAATCGACTAAGCTGCAACATAAACAGGGGGAAGCCCAGCTCACACAATAACACAAGGAGCGGACATTCAGGACATTTATTGCCAGGTTTATACTTCCCCCGATTGTCTACTGGTGTTGTAAAAGCAATTGCATTGAAATTCCACTTGCTTCATCCCTAAACTAAGGATTTTAAATTGGCTCCACTATTGATGAAGGTAGTTAATCAACTGAGCCAGAATTGCTGAAAAGGCTTTTGTTACCTAAAAGTAAACTCATTTCTAAAAAACAATGCTAGTTTGCAGTGTCCCTATATCGCAATGGGCTATTTAGTTCCACACCATGCAGCTTTGCAGGAACATGGCAAGTTTATGCAAGTGTTCTCAGTAATTTGCATATATCTTAAACTTGTGATACTAACTTAATCTTCAGGGACAATTTTTACCGTGACCACTTGGGTAATAAAAAAAAAAACAGCATCTCACCCACCCATTACAAAACTCCATTACCAGATGATCTGCTGTGATTTTATTACTTGAGCAATGACTAATAATGACCCCCTTGTTCTGATTTGGGATTGATAAATTAAGAACCGCTCTTTTCTGGACTCTCAAAACAGGACAAACCAGTGACACCATGAAGTCAAGCAAATAAAATGGAGATGTTTTGTGGACTAGTCTGTTAGGGCTGACAGGCCACAGTTTACACGCCACTGATTACAACTGAACAGCTCCATTTGCAATAGATTCCCTTTGCTGCAGAAGAGGCTCTCAAGTCAAACAGCAGTGAAAATGGCAGCTGCATTATCTGCTGTTGCTCCTGCACATGCCATAAATATTGGCAGGTGTTCGTCAAACACAGTTCTTTGCTGTGGATTTGAACTTCTAAGCTTAGGACACTGCACAAGGATATCTTAACACGTCACCAGTTCCACAGAAAATTAGTATTTAAGCCAATATGTACAGGTCTGTTCAATGTAAGTCATTGGCGAATCACCAGCACTCAATACATTGAAGTGACTCAATGTTCATCGTGAAATATTTCTAATGTGGTGCTGAAATTTCTTGTGTTTGCGCAATAATAACCTATGACTATCTGAGACAGGGTGCTTCGTGTGGTTAGGTTTAACAGGACTGCAATTTGATGGATTACAGAAGCTGTACTCGTGCAACAAACAATGTAATTTGGGTTGTAAACATGGTGAACATAATCAAATTAGTTATACCTTACAGCGTATAGAATCCCTACAGTGCAGGAGGCTATTCAGCTCATCGGGTCTGCACCGACCCTCCGAAAGAGTCCTCTACCCAGGGCCCGCTCCCCCACCCATTGATCATGACCAATCTACCTAACCTGCACATCTTATAAAGTGTATGTGGTTAGTTTATAGCACCACTTAGAAAAGCTTCAACAGAAAATGGATTTTCCATTCATTTACATTGATGAAGAAATTACCCATGTACTGCTTTATCAGAAAAATTGGCAGTGATTGCTTTGCAATGTGTGGAAAAACCTGAATGTTACACAAAGGTTAAAATAACACTTTTGTAAAGTTTTTGCCTGCCTTACTCACACATTGGCTGCTTTATACCAGTTTAAGTGTACAATAAGATTACAAGTTAGTGAGCAAGGGTCAGTAAGTACCAAGATGTCTGCTCTCCAAACCGGTTTTTGATTCAATCTTCAACCCATGTGCAATAGCAATTAGAAGCAGACCTGTGGCCCACCTAACCTGGACATCCAGCTTCCCATGAATGGGAACAAGCAGCAGAAGCATGCGCTGCACATAGTGTAACAAGATAATCTCCTCTTCCTCAAACACAATCCATAAAATTGGGTACAACATTCATCCATATTATGCCTTAGATTTAAAATTATATTTTGAAGTAAAGCATCTGGCATTTCATTCAACTGAAATTTCATTAGACCCGCAATTATTCCAATAGATACTTTTCAAAATGTTAAACCACTGGGATATCTAGAAACCTTTTGTAAAGCAGGAGGGATTTCATAAGGCATTTGTTTAATTTATAAAAATGTTTGTCGTCATTTATCCAGATATCAAAAAGCTGCTGTTGAAACATTTTGTAAACTGAATTAAACCTTAAAGTGCACAATTATAAATATTAAAAGCATGACATCACATGGAAACATTAAAACCGCCTGCAAAGTCTTTGCTGTAATCAAACAGGTGTATTTAAATTTGCACAGTGGATATTCAAGATTGAGTGAATCTGGTTTGAAATGTCTTGTACCAACATTTTAAATTATTTTAATAGGAGGATGGAAGAGTTACGAAGTATCAGGGGAGGCCCTATCCTCGCGTTTATTAAAACTTGCTGATACTGGGGAGGATTTTTGGATCATGCCTGAAGTGGAATGGTTTCATTACTGAAAGTATGGGTCTGGGTGTGGTACATGTACACTGTGGGCAGGCCTTAATCTGGAGATCTGCAATTAGTGAAGAGGCAGGATGCATAAAGGTTTTGCCTGATTATCTTCAAGGAACACTGAGAAACATAAAAACGGTGAGGCAACATTTCTTTTTGCAGGTCTGTACGTTTGTCATGCGTTTCCATTTTTTCCCCCTGAAATGCACACCAAAATATGTCTTGCCACTTCTTCCCCTTTTGTAGGCTTTTTAAAATATGTCAGTGTTTGTCCTCAAAACTACAGCAATCAGATTGCTATATTGGCATTGAATGGGATTGTTATGGGTGAACTGCAGGTTTATACAAACTGTAGATTTGAACTCTGACACCATTTTGATTTAACAAAATCTCTCACTGATCAGTGAGCAATGAAAAGTAAATTGTAGTTAAGCTTTGATGCTGGTTTGCCACAGTACAAAACAACACTTATTGTAAATCCCTTGGCCGCCCTCTTGCTTTGCTGGCCCACTCTCAGCTGATGTGAATCTTCACACAAACATTTACAAAGACAAATTTTCAACGTTTTTTTTTTTAAATGGCACCTAGATATTAGGAAAAAAATGAATCTACGTGTATGATGGAGTCATCTTAAGAATGGATTGTTCTTCATCACCAGAGAAAATGTTAGGTAGAATTCAGTTGCCACAATTCTTGCTCACATTTTCCAATTAACTTTTTTCCCCAAAGTTGCTCCCCACCCAAGGAAGTTTGTAAGTTTAAAATGGAGAAATAGGACCCAGATGAGGATGCAGTCTGGGAACATTCTAAATTCTGAAACCCTTAGGTTGAAGGGTTGAGGGATATATTTATCACAAGCTGCTTGTGGAATAAACTATCACTCAGAAGGGTGATCAACAGATTCCTGCTGTATAGCATAGAGGCTTATTCTTGCATTAGGAGAGCTAGATATTTTGAGTGACAAGACTGAAATAGAACTGGCTTGCAGTATCCATCCTCAGCTGAGTTGCGTGAGCAGAGTGTCCTCGTATCAGTGTGATAAGATTATCAACTGAATGAACACAACTGGTCAATTTTCAAAGTGCATTCCAGAGATCCAGTGGCAATTAATTACCAATGCCCAGATGTTTCGAGTCCCATCATTGCCTGAATAGGACGCTAGTGGTTGGTCAAGTCTTCTTCATTTCCATCAAAGCCACGCCAAAGTAAAATTTAGTGTATGTATGGTTAGGAGGGGGAGGAAGGGCAATTATGTTACTTAATTTATATAGTGGGATCCTTAATTAACTAGCACACTGTATTAAGAACAATAGGATTTTAAAAAATCTAAACTGAAATAAAACATCGCTGAAAGAATTTAACTTGGTGAGGTCGGATACAAACAAATCTGGACCACGATATTTTATATTCAATCACTCCTGCCAGGTAGTTAGAAATGTGAAGCGAGAAGCACAGTACATTTGCTCCATATTCTCAACAAACTAGGGGTATTCATAATTTAATGGAGATTAAAAACTACAATAGCCTCGAGAGGGTCAGATGGATAAAGAATAATTTTACGCACTTTAATGCAACTTGGAAATTACGGTAGTTTTCTTATACATAATAATTATGAAAAACTTGTTAAACATTTTATCAGCAAAAAGACCTATGTAAGAAACTTTTTTTTTTGCATTTGACACACGTTCTTGGGTTTAATTTGCAGCACACAATAGCCTTAGCTAACTAATTTTGGAAGCACAGTACGTAAAGGTATACTATTTCCATTTGAATCGGACATTTGCACCAAATTGGTCCTTAGTTTGGTGCCCGTGCCAATATTTGAGGGCAACTTGGAAACAATTCCAGGCAAGGAACTATTGCTATCTGGCGTAGATTTAACTGGTGTGGTCTTCTCCACAGTGGGTGGTTTGGGTAAACGTCTAACTAGCCAAGAATGTCTCAAAGCTTGGGTGGGTGTTACGCGATTATGTGGTTCCCAGTCCAAACATCTCTTTAGGAAGTTGATGAACAGCGAGTCATCGCAACCTTTCAATGCAGTCACCCAGCTCCTGCTACCCGGTGGACCTCTTGGCTTACCTCTTCTAGAGCGACCACCATTCACAATCACGGTGTTATCTGGAAGTGTGGTGATAGTGCAATAGCGAGGCTGATTCTTGGAGTTGAAGAAGTTCTTGGCTCGTTTGCACTGATCCAACATTTTTTGAGGTGGCATCCCCAAAAGTTCCATCATGCAAGCCAATTGATCTCCTTCATCTTCCCCAGGAAACAGCGGGTACCCAGTCAATAATTCAGCAAGGATACAACCAAAGCTCCACATGTCAATGGGCATCCCATATCGTGAGCCGAGGATAACCTCAGGGGCTCGGTAAAATCGTGACTGGATGTATGTGAAAACACGCTGATGCTCGTAGCAGCTGGAGCCAAAATCTATGACTTTGATGCCACTGCGGCCTTGCTGCTTCAGCAAGATATTTTCAGGCTTCAAATCACAATGAATGATTCGATTTTTTTGCAATGCTTCCAGGCACTGTAGGATGGAATGGGCAAACTTCCGCACCAACTGCAGGCTGAATCCTTGGAACTTGTTTCTTTTGATCAGTTCATACAGATTCATGCTCAGTAATTCAAAGGTCATGCAGGTGTGGTTGCGGAATGTGAAATTCTCCAGCATGTGGATGATATTCATCTGCAGGTTTCTGTCTTGCTTCTTCAAGTGCTCCAGAATTCGGATCTCCTCTACCGCCTGCCGGTGGAACCGCTTCTCGTTTCGTACTATCTTCAATGCCATGTGCTGCCGCTGTTTGTGGTCATACACTTTAGCCACCTGCCCAAAGCTTCCCTTTCCAATAACTTTGAGTATCTCGTATCTATATGCTATATGGTCATGAGGCAGAAGTATATAGGCTGCTTGATCATCATCATAACCACAGTTGTTTGATCCACCCACTACCCCTTGTCGTTTTTTTGCATTTAAACCCATAAAGTAAATTTCGGGATAGTTAAAAATTTCCTGATGCTCAAAGGAAGACAACTGATGCATGTGCATCTTCATGGCTTGTGTAGGCATTATAGCAGCTTTTGCTTTAAGCAAAAAGGCGTCTGATTTTGTCGAGACTGTACCATCCGGGTTCTTCTCTTTAAGTGAAGGGAGCGCTGTTTTACAAGTTCGAGGCACAGTGGACTGCGCAGTTGTAGTATTTCGCCTGTTTCCAGCATCTTCAAATAAATGTTGCACCTTGACCTGAGTCCGACATGAAGGTGGTAGATGGTCCTTCATAGTGCTTTTGCCAATCTAAAGTTTGTACAAAAGAAAGTGTTCAGTTTGTCAAAACATGCTGAAAGTATTAGTGGTAAAATAGCTTTGTAATAAATCCTTTCCATCATCAGCCTTTAAAAAAAAAACAGTATTATCCAAGATAAATTGCTGAAGCAGCACAAATGTGACATCCCTTCAGTTAGCTACATAAATTTTAGTGGGAATCACCTTGTATACTCACTCACACATGCATGAAAATATGCTTCACATGTGCACTTACTTAAACTTCTTCCACCATTCAGCAGCCAAAGGAAGTAATGCAATCGCACCGGTTAAAAATTCACTCATTCTGCTTTATCCCATCATTTTAACAAAAGTTTAAAAATAATAAAGTAAACATGTAGGGCAGCATGGTAGCATTGTGGATAGCACAATTGCTTCACAGCTCCAGGGTCCCAGGTTCGATTCCGGCTTGGGTCACTGTCTGTGCGGAGTCTGCACATCCTCCCAGTGTGTGCGTGGGTTTCCTCCGGGTGCTCCGGTTTCCTCCCACAGTCCAAAGATGTGCAGGATAGGTGGGTTGGCCATGGTAAATTGCCCTTAGTGTCCAAAATTGCCCTTATTGTTGGGTGGGGTTACTGGGTTATGGGGATAGGGTATAGGTGTTGACCTTGGGTAGGGTGCTCTTTCCAAGAGTCGGTGCAGACTCGATGGGCCGAATGGCCTCCTTCTGCATTGTAAATTCTATGATGCATATGCCATGCAAATACAAGTGTTGAGAATGCACGCTCATCTCAAATATCTCTTTATTATTTTTTATTTGATCAGAAATTCAGTTGGTCACACACTGCTCATGGCCAACGCATTGGACATTATACTCATGTGCTAAGTTATAGAAACTGTTCAGTACAATTAAATAGAATAAGAACGGATTCACAAACAGGTATTCCTTTTCTCTATCCTCCATTTCTCAGAAGTAGTAGTGGGAAGGTAAGCACAGGAGGAAAGGTCCTGTTCCACTGCTGGTAGCACCCTGTATCCACAATAGTTTAACTACAGGTAACAGCCAGGGAAATTGCCTTTTGACAGTGTACATCAACCTGGGCCCTCAATAAACGCACACCATCAAAAGCACAATTTCTACATTGAATTAAACTACCCAATTAGTAATGGATCGAGTGTGCTAGGGTTCCTTCCTTTGAACTTCCGGTGACATGTGAAAGCAAGATGCATGAAAGGTGGCCAAGGCAGAGTCTTCGTCTCTCATCCCCTTTACCCTTTTTTCAGAGGCTCTTGATGCCCAAACTCATTTGGTGGAGTTAATGAACTGTTTCCCAACAAAAACATGTCGAAAGCTTCGACAAAGAAGCCCATTGCAAAGAAAGCCAAGGAGGGGAGCCCATTGAAAAGCTTGAAGGGGGAGGGGCGGGGGAAGAAAAAGCTTGGAGGGAAGATGGCTGCCGTGCCCATCACATCAGACACGCTGGCTGTAGTGATGGTGCAGGAGCTGCAGGAATACGGCAAGCTGATGGACAGGTAGTTTGAGCGGCAGGGCATTGAAATAAAGAAGTAATTTAAAGGCACTGACGAGGAGGCACTGGGCCAGGTTCGCTATCAGCTGGAAAAGACCCTGAATGAACAAGGCGAAACGTTGAAGGGTGTAGAGGAGGCCATGACGCAGCACGAGGAGCGTTTCGCTTGTTAGAAGTGGAGTTGCTGCTCATGGCGATGAACAACAAGGGTCTGAGGCAGGGGCAGCATGGTGGCGCAGTGGTTAGCACCGGGACTACGGCGCTGAGGACCCGGGTCCAAACCCCGGCCCTGGGTCACTGTCCGTGTGGAGTTTGCACATTCTCCCCGTGTCTGTGTGGGTTTCACCCTCACAAGTCACAAGGTGTGCAGGGTAGGTGGATTGGCCACGCTACGTTGCCCCTTAATTGGAAAAATAATAATTGGGTACTCTAAATTTATAGGAAAAAAAATAAGGGTGTGAGGCTGAAGGTGGAGGATCTTGAAAACAAATCAAGGCAGTTGAACCTCAGGAAGGTCGGTCTGCCGGAGGGAGTGGAGGGCTCGAAGCCAACTGAGTGCTTCTTGGAGATGTTTTCTCGGCTAGTGGGAGGGGATGAGGTGCTCACCCCTCCGGAGTAGGATAGAGCTCATCGAGCACTCCGGCAGAAGCCATGGCTGAACAAGCCACAGCGGGCGGTAATTATTTGCTTTGACAATTATCAGACAAAGAGGGGGTCTTGGAGTGGACGAAAGGCAGTTGGGGAGAATTGTCATAGAATAGAATTTATAATGCAGAAGGAGGGCATTCGGCCCATCGAGTCTGCACCGGGTCCTTGGAAAGAGTACCCTACCCAAGCCCACATCATCACTCTATCCCTGTAATCCAGTAACCCACCCAACCTTTTTGGACACTAAGGGCAATTTAGCATAGCCGATCCACCTAACCTGCACATCTTTGGACTGTGGGAAGAAACCGGAGCACCCGTAGGAAACCCATGTAGACACAGGGAGAACGTGCAGACTCCGCACAGACAGTGACCCAAGCCGGGAATCGAACCTGGGACCCTGGAGCTGTGAAACAACTGCGTTAACCCTTGGGCTACCGTGCTGCCCGTGAACAGTGACCAGGGGATTCCAAGGTGCAGGTGGCCAACTCGAGTAAGTGTGGGGAGGGGGGAAGAGAGAGAGAGGGAGAGAGAGAGAGAGAGACACACAGAGAAGAACTGTGAGAGACCCGTGAGAGACCCCTGACAAGGTTAGTCGCCTGGCACGTGCCTAGGAGGGCCTGTGAAGAAGGCAAGAGCTTTTTCCAACTCAAAAGGGTTTTAGATCTGAAGCTGGAAGCAGCACAATGGCGCAATGGTTAGCACCGAGAACCCGGGTTTGATCCCGGCCCCGGGTCACTGTCTGTGTGGAGTTTGCACATTCTCCCCGTGTCTGTGAGAGTCTCACCTCTACAACCCAAAGATGTGCATGGTAGGTGGATTTGCCATGCTAATTTGATCCTGAATTGGAAAAAAAGAATTGAGCACTCTAAATTTATATTTAAAAAAAGATCTAAAGCTGGAATACTCCAGGTCAAGGTCGCTGGTCAATTCGGGGATGCGAAGGTGTTAGCCGTGTCCAGGAAGGAGACAGGAGGTGCCAACCTGTGGCGGTTCACACACCCAGGGGAATATGGAGTTTTTGTCTTTTCCCTCGGTCACACAAGGTGTACCCGAGGATTGACTTTTTGTTACAAATCTGACCCTGCTCCCTGGGTGAAGAAAGCGGAGTACTCGGCAGTAGTTATTTCTAACTACGCGTTGCACTTGGTGGACGTGGTGTTGGAGGCAGGTCGGGAGCAGCGCATGGTGTGGAGGCTCGATGCAGGACTGTTAGCTGATATTGAGTTGTGTGTGAAGATCTCTCGGGCCATAAAAGAGTATTTGAAAATGAATGAGAATGGGATGGTCTCACACTCCACTTTGTGGGAGGCATTAAAGGCGGTGATTAGGGGGGAAATCATCTCGTAAAAGGCACATTTGGATAGGAAGGCCAGGAAGGAGTGTCAGGAGCTGGCAGATGAGATTTTGGGAGTGGACCGGGAATATGCGATTGACCCAACGATGAAGTTATGGGCATGCATAAAGGAGCTGAAAATGAAATTTGACCTGGTGTCCACAGGCCAGACCGTGCGCCAGCTGAGGTGCTTAAAGGGGGTGGTGTATGAATATGGGGAGAAGGCCATCTGTCTCTGGTTCACCAGTTAAGGCAACAGGAAGCGGTTAGGGAGATTGTGCAGGTGAGGGAGCTGGGGGAAGGGGGGGGGGCTGTTGGATTGGTTTCCACCCAGGAAAGGTGAATAGAGTGTTCTGAACCTACAATGAGGGGCTGTTTAGTTTGGGGCCACCAGAAGACAAGCGGGAGACGATAATAGTTTCTGCAGGGTTTGGAGTGGGGGGAGGATTTCCTGGAGGAGTTGGAAGCGCTGTTGGAGCTGGAGGAAGTTCAAATTGCTTTATGGAAGATACATACAGGGGCCGGATGGGTTCCCAGTGAAATTCCAGTTCACGGATCAGTTGGTCCCATTGGTGTTAGGGATGTTCAATGATTCACTGGCGCGGGGTTTTCTCCTGGTGATGTTGGGGCAGGCATCTATCTCTATCCTCCTGGGACCCCATGGGGTGTGGACTAGGCTGCCCAATTTAGTTCCTCAACGTAGATGCCAAGCTTTTGGCTAGGGTCTTAGCGTTGAGGTTGGAGCACCATCTCAGAGGTAGTGGGGGACGAGTTTTGTGAAGGGCAGGAAACAGTTGTCCCATGTGAGGCACCTATTTAATGGAGGACCCCTCGAATTCGGATGGGGCTTCTGACAGAGGGAAAGGTTGGGAGGGGTGGGGGGGGGGGGTGCCACTGACACATTTGTTGTTTTATTATTGGGCGCCAATGCAGAGACGGTGTTAGGATGGTGTGATGAGCAGGAGGCTGCCTGGTGCAGATGGAGTCGGGGATGTGCAGGGGGTCCAGTTGGAGGTACTGGCTTGTCTGCCGTTAGCACCGCAAAATATTTTTCGAACCTTTGAAGATATGGCGGCAACTCTATCAGCATTTAAGCTGAGGACAATGTCAAGATGGGCCCAATCTGCAGGAACATTTGTTTGAGCCGGTGAGGTTAGATGCCACATTTGGAGAGTGGAAAGGGAAAGGTGAGGGATTTGTTTCTGCAGGGGCAGTTTGCCACCTTGGAGGAGCTGAAGGAGAAAGTAGGACTGGTAGGGGCAGATAAGCTTTTGTTCGTAGAACATTCCCGGTAGTGCCACAATCTACTTTATTGGAGAGGATTCTTTCTTGCACAGAGTTGGAGGAGGGCAGCACATCTGGGATATATGGAGGGAGTTTGGGGAGGACAGGACCTGCAAGACAGTGAAGGTCAGGTGGGAGGAGGACCTGGCACATGTATTGGAGGAAGAGGTGTGAGTGAGTCCCTCTGCAGGGTGAGCACTACGTCATCCTGTGCAAGTTAGAGTTTGATTCAGCTCATGGTGGTGTTCAGGGCACACCTCATCAAGGCTAGGATGAGTCGATTTGTGAAGGGGTTGAGGATAGGTGCAAGCGGTGTTCGAGGCGGCCCAGGATCCTGCCCCAAATTGGTGGGTTCCCCACAGCATTACCCTGGGTGTCTGGATTACTAGTCTAGTGACAATACTGCCTCCTCTAGATGTAGGTTTTCATAGTTGCTATGCAAATTCTGATATTGTGACTAACCAATTTTTAGTAGTTCTTTGATATGAATGGAATCAGTCAAGTTAAGTGCGTTTGTCATCTCATGCCTGCATCCACAATCTCTCCAACATATTTGGCCATTAAAAATGTGAAATCTTGTTGATTTTTCCCTTCCCTCATTGAGGGGTGTATAGACTAACGAGCACCCTGCTGCCACCAAAGATTAAGATCAGCTCACTTCACACATATTGGAATCAGACTCTGGAAAGTTCTTTGTCTCCACATTTCGGTTCGATTTCCAGCAAGGCTGTACCAAACACAAGGGAGCTATCTGAAGCTCTAGTCTCACAATTACTGTAATTATTTGCAGATGCAGTTTTTAATACTCAAAATCATCTTTGGAGATCATCAGTGCTTAAAGCTGAAGGACAGCCAGTGTTCAGTGTTATTACTCAGACAATATTACTCAGCCAGTGCTCAGTGTTATTACTCAGACAGTGCAGTGTTATTACTCAGACAATAGCAATAACACATTATATTTGTTCAAATTTTCCACTTTCTTGACACACTTCACCAAATAAATGTTGCACTTGATGCCCACACTGTTTTGTTTAAGTAGTACTACTACTCAGTGATAGGTTCGTCCCACCATTGATTCATAGAAAAGTTACAGCACAGGAGGCCATTCGGCCCATCTTCTCCATGCCAGCCCTAGGACAGCCAGATGCCCTTTCCAATCCCACCTTCCTGCTCCCGGCCCACAGCCCTGCAGCTTAAGGTGCAAATCCAGGTATTTGTTAAAAGAGTTTAGGGTCTCTGCTTCCACCACTAACTCGGGCAGTGAATTCCACACTCCCACTACCCTCTGCGTAAAAACGTTCTTCCTCATGTCCCCTCTACGCCTTCTGCCACTTAGCTTGAATCTATGTTAGGGTTAGATCAGCAGGGGCTTGGGAACCTGAATTGTAGCTCCAGTATACAGGAGGTTGAGAGTAGTGAGGTCATGAGTAAGGTTTCAAAGTTGCAGGAGTGTACTGGCAGGCAGGAAGGTGGTTTAAAGTGTGTCTTCTTCAATGCCAGGAGCATCCGGAATAAGGTGGGTGAACTTGCGGCATAGGTTGGTACCTGGGACTTTGATGTGGCCATTTCGGACACATGGATAGAGCAGGGACAGGAATGGTTGTTGCAGGTGCCGGGGTTTAGATATTTCAGTAAGCTCAGGGAAGGTGGTAAAAGAGGGGAGGGGTGGCATTGTTAGTCAAGGACAGTATTATGGTGGCAGAAAGGACGTTTGATGAGGACTCGTCCACTGAGGTAGTATGGGCTGAGGTTAGAAACAGGAAAGGAAAGGTCACCCTGTTAGGGGTTTTCTATAGGCCTCCAAAAAGTTCCAGAGATGTAGAGGAAAGGACTGCAAAGATGATTCTGGATAGGAGTGACAGTAACAGGGTAGTTGTTATGGGGGACTTCAACTTTCCAAATATTGACTGGAAACGCTATAGTTAGAGTACTTTAGATGGGTCTGTTTTTGTCCAATGTCTGCAGGAGGGTTTCCTGACACAGTATGTAGATATGCAAACGAGAGGTGAGGCCATATTGGATTTGGTACTGGGTAATGAACCAGGACAGGTGTTAGATTTGGAGGTAGGTGAGCACTTTGGTGATAGTGACCACAATTTGATTATGTTTACTTTAGGGACGGAAAGGGATAGGTATATACCGCAGGGCAAGAGTTATATCTGGGGTAAAGGCAATTATGATGTGATAAGGCAAGACTTAGGATGCATCGGATGGAGAGGAAAACTGCAGGGGATGGGCACAATGGAAATGTGGAGTTTGTTCAAGGAACAGCTACTGCGTTCATTGATAAGTATGTACCTGTCAGGCAGGGAGGAAGTGGTCGAGCGAGGGAACCGTGGTTTACTAAAGCAGTTGAAACACTTATCAAGAGGTACAAGGAGGCTTATGTAAAGATGAGACGTGAAGGTTCAGTTAGGGCGCTTGAGTTACAGGTTAGCTAGGAAGGACCTAAAGAGAGAGCTAAGAAGAGCCAGGAGGGGACATGAGAAGTCTTTGGCAGGTAAGATCAAGGATAACCCTAAAGCTTTCTATAGATATGTCAGGAATAAAAGAATGACTTGGTTCAGAGTAGGGCCTGTCAAGGACAGTAGTGGGAAGTTGTGCGTGGAGTCAGAGATAGGAGGGGTACTAAATGAATATTTTTCTTCAGTATTCACACAGGAAAAGGACAATGTTGTCGAGAATACTGAGATACAGGCTACTAGACTAGAAGGGCTTGAGGTTCATAAGGAGGAGGTGTTAGCAATTCTGGAAAGTGTGAAAATAGATAAGTCCCCTGGGCCGGATGGGATTTATCCTAGGATTCTCTGGGAAGCTAGGGAGGAGATTGCTGAGCCTTTGGCTTTGATCTTTAAGTCATCTTTGTCTACAGGAATAGTGACTGGAGGATAGCAAATGTTGTCCCCTTGTTCAAGATGGGGAGTAGAGACAACCCCGGTAACTATAGACCAGTGAGCCTTACTTCTGTTGTCGGCAAAATCTTGGAAAGGTTTATAAGAGATAGGATGCATAATCATCTAGAAAGGAATAATTTGATTCGAGATAGTCAACACAGTTTTGTGAAGGTAAGGTCGTGCCTCACAAACCTTATTGAGTTATTTGAGAAGGTGACCAAACAGGTGGATGAGGGTAAAGCAGTTGATGTGGTGTATATGGATTTCAGTAAAGCGTTTGATAAGGTTCCCCACGGTAGGCTACTGCAGAAAATACGGAGGCATGGGATTCAGGGAGATTTAGCAGTTTGGATCAGAAATTGGCTAGCTGGAAGAAGACAAAGGGTGGTGGTTGATGGGAAATGTTCAGACTGGAGTCCAGTTACTAGTGGTGTACCACAAGGATCTGTTTTGGGGCCACTGCTGTTTGTAATTTTTATAAATGACCTGGAGGAGGGCGTAGAAGGATGGGTGAGTAAATTTGCAGATGACACTAAAGTCGGTGGAGTTGTGGACAGTGCGGAAGTATGTTACAGGTTACAGAGGGACATAGGTAAGCTGCAGAGCTGGGCTGAGAGGTGGCAAATGGAGTTTAATGCAGAAAAGTGTGTGGTGATTCATTTTGGAAGGAATAACAGGAAGACAGAGTACTGGGCTAATGGTAAGATTCTTGGTAGTGTGGTTGAGCAGAGAGATCTCGATGACCATGTATATAGATCCCTGAAAGTTGCCACCCAGGTTGAGAGGGTTAAGCAGGCGTACGGTGTGTTAGCTTTTATTGGTAGAGTGATTGAGTGTTGGAGCCATGAGGTCATGTTGCAGCTGTACAAATCTCTGGTGTGGCCGCATTTGGAGTATTGCGTGCAATTCTGGTCGCCGCATTATAGGAAGGATGTGGAAGCATTGGAAAGGGTGCAGAGGAGATTTACCAGAATGTTGCCTGGTATGGAGGGAAGATCTTATGAGGAAAGGCTGAGGGACTTGAGGCTATTTTCGTTAGAGAGAAGAAGGTTAAGAGGTGACTTAATTGAGGCATACAAGTTGATCAGAGGATTGGATAGGGTGGACTGTGAGAGCCTTTTCCCTCAGATGGTGATGTCCAGCATGAGGGGGCATAGCTTTAAATTAAGGGGAGATAGATATGGGACAGATGTCAGAGGTAGGTTCTTTACTCGGAGAGTAGTAAGGGCGTGGAATGCCCTGCCTGCAGTAGTGGACTCGCCAACATTAAGGGCATTCAAATGGTCATTGGATAGACACATGGACGATAGGGGAATAGTGTAGATGGGCTTTAGAGTGGTTTCACAGGTCGGCACAACATCGAGGGTCGAAGGGCCTGTACTGCGCTGTAATGTTCTATGTTCCCTGGTTCTACAATTCACCACTGGGGAAACAATATTATCCTGTCTACCCTATCTCTTGCCCTCATAATTTTGTACACTTCAATTAAGTCAGCCTTCAGCCATCTTTGTTCCAAGGAAAATAACCCCAACCTGTCCAATCTCTCCTCGTAGCCACACTTTTCCAGCCCTGGCAACATTCTTGTAAACCTCCTCTGCACTCTCTCCAGAGCAATAACGTCCTTCCTGTAATGTGGTGACCAGGACTGCACACAATACTCCAGTTGTGGCCTCACCAGTGTTTTATACAATTCCAACATCATGACCTTACTTTTATATTCTCTACCTCTGTTAATGAAAGAGAGAATTCCATGGACATGATCTTCCCAAATGGGAACAAAGTCCCCTCGCGAGCGGGTTTAGCTGCGTGTTTCCCAGCACTCGCAGTGTTGACGAAGACATGGCTATTCAACGCGACTCGCTTTGAATCAGGGGTCGGACCGGGGAACGAGCGGCCGAGGCCGTAAATAGTTCTTTTTTTTTTTTACAATGGGGCGCTCCGCTCGCTGGAACTCCCCGTTGTAGCGAGAGATCGAGATGCCATTTAAAAACAGGACGTCCCAATCCTCAACCCACTCCCCAGCCCGAACGCAATATGGGAGGGCCCCCCAGCACCCCTCAACCCAATCATGCATAAAATGCCAGAGTGGCACCTTGGCAGTGCCAACCTGGTACCCTGACAGTGCCACCTAGGCACCAGCAGTCAGGGCACCACCCTTCTCAAAAGGCATGCAGCTGGGGGCGTCCAATCCCCTTGGAGACCCCTATAAGTGCCGTTCTGTCTGGTCCCCGTTTGTGGGGGACCAGTACCAAACGGCGTTCGCCCTAGGTCCCCGCGGCGAAGGGATTGAATCCCAAAGTATCAGGTACCTTGGGAATCTGCCATAAAGCCTAGTTTGTTGACCAGTTTAGTATATCATCCCCCATTGAGATTTGTGAGATTTATATGTGGACATTTCTTTCAAGATGAGGAAAATAAAGACTTGTCAACTAACACTGTAGATTCCTTTCACAGCAAGTGAACCCCTGAACCCAAAATTACAACACACGTCTGCCAATTTAGACAAAGGACACCTGCACTCATCATTTTCCTTGGCTTCTATGATAGCTAGGTAACGACACAAAGTTCAAAAAAAAGGTATTCATTTAATTCATTGATGCATATCGGATTGAAAAATGGCTGTCACCAAAATAAGCTGTATTACAGGTGGAATTGGACCGCTAGAATACAAGTGAGCCAAAATCATATCAACACAGTAGTGAAGCACAGTAACCTCTAACAACGGAAGGCCCGATAAATCTTGCAACTATTTCATAAAGGTGGGTAATGGGCTCTTGTCCATCATTTTGGTAATGGATCAGGAGGTCCGACTCCACTTTACATCAAGTCCCTTAAAACATATAGTGGGAAGGCGGTGGTGGGAGCTGAAAGAGTTGGGAGGAAAATAGATTTCAAAAGGGCAATAGGATGGAGGTGAAGGTATCAGCCTTGGTCAACGTAGCTACTCTCTCAGCTGTGATTATTCCTTGGATCTAAAGGTAATGAGAAGCATTTATGACAAATACCACGGAGTCACAGATTTAAAAGTAGTTAAGTGCCTCCATAACAAACATTAAATTGGTAGAGACTCTTGAAATTGTAATTGCTGTCACCAACAGTCCCCAATCCAGTGTAGAACCAAAGGAAGAGACAAGGAGAGTTTTAAAAGTAGCATTTTGTGTATTTCACAGCAGTCCACAGTAGACGGCATCTCCCTGGCCCTACACTCATCCCAAGAGCATCTCGACAACAAGGACTCCGACATCAGACTCCTATTCATTGACTACAGCTCCGCCTTCGACACCATAATCCCAGCCAAGCTCATAGCAAAACTTCAAAACCTAGGACTTGGCTCCTAACTCTGCAACTGGATCCTCGACTTTCGGACCCACAGACCACAATAAGTAAGAATAAACAATAGCACCTTCTCCACAAAAGTCCTCAGTACCAGGAGCCCGCAAGGCTGCGTTCTTAGCCCCTACTATACTCCCTGTGCACACACGACTGCGTGACAAAATTTGGTTCCAACTCCATCTGCTGATGACACGGCCATAGTGCGTCAGATATCGAATAACGACGAGTCAGAATACAGGAGGGAGATAGAGAACCTAGTGGAGTGGTGCAACAACAACAATCCATGCCAGCAAAACTAAAGAGCTGGTCATTGACTTCAGGAAGCAAAGTACTGTGCACACCCCTGTCAGCATCAACGGAGCCAAGGAGGAAATGGTTAACAGCTTCAAATTCCAAATGGTGCACATCATCAAAAATCTGTCCTGGTACACCCACATCGACGCTACCCATCAAGAAAGCACAACAGCACCTACTTCCTCAGGAAACTAAGGAAATTCGGCATGTCCACACTGTCTCTTCCCAACTTTTACAGATGCACCATAGAAAGCATCCTATCTGGCTGCATCACAGCCTGGTATGGCAACTGCTCGGCCCAAGACAGCAAGAAACTTCAGAGAGTCGTGAACACAGCCCAGTCCATCACACGAACCTGCCTCACATCCATTGAGTCTATCTACACCTCCCGCTGCCTGGGGAAAGCGGGCAGCATAACCAAAGACCCCTCCCACCGGGCTTACTCACTCTTCCAACTTCTTTCATCGGGCAGGAGATACAGAAGTCTGAGAACACGCACAAACAGATTCAAAAATAGGCTTCTTTCCTGCTGTTACCAGACTCCTAAACGACCCTCTAATGGACTGACCTGATTAACACTACACTCCTGTATGCTTCACCCGATGCCGGTGTCTATGTATTTACATTGTGGTCCTTGTGTTGCCCTTTTATGTATTTTCTTTTTATTTTATTTTCATGTACTAAATCATCTGTTTGAGCTGCTCGCAAAAAAATACTTTTCACTGTACCTCGGTACACATGACAATAAACAAAACAAATCTAATATTTCTCAGTAATTTATATGTTGATAAATTATCTCCTGCATATGAATCTACTTCCTTTGCTCCAGAGTCAGGTTTATTCGAGCTTGTTTAAACCTGTCTTATGAATAATTTTAACAATGATAAAATTGCATTATTTTAAAGTGCATTGATACATACTGTGCACATGCTTACCGTTAAGCTATTAAGAGATGGTAATCCCACAGGGCTTTCTTTCTCCACACACGTGGCTTTGCTCTCACCCTGACCTATACGCATGTATGAGTCATACAAGACATCCCCAAATTGGGCTGTAAACAGAAAAGTCAAAAGCACATCATTACAGAAGTTATGGACTCAGCAAGTAAGTCTCAAAAGTGAGGAAAATTTGCAGCAAATAGCCAGACTACGTTTACAGCACTTGTCTTCCCCACTAAAGACTTCATTATAAATGTGCAATGGTTTTTCTTTCTCTTCTCACCTACCAAACAAATGCATGTGTGACATTTTCAAAAACAGGGAATTTAGGAAGAGTTAGTCCTCCTCAATTTGTAAAATATGCTTTAGTATAACAGCATGAAGAATGGCAATATTTTATAAAAATCAACTTGTCTCTCATGGCACCTGCAGAACGCAATGCGGTTTGGCTTCTCACGTAGCCTAACCACTTTAAAGTATCCTGTAGGATAAATAGTTTAAAAAGATTTTCCACGTACTCAATTATAAATCATTCTTATTGCTGAAGGTTTTCTTCAGATCAGCAGATGTTTGGCTCTCCCTTCTTTGGAAGAAGCCAAAAATAGTACAAAATCACTGTATACTTTAAAAGAAAGAAAAGGTCACTCCAGCGAGGTTTGTTGGTCTTTTCTGCTTGAGAGTCTGGAGTGATGTAGCCACTCGTCCTCTACTCAACGGAAGCAGAATGCAGGTTAGAGTCAAAGCCCTACAGAATTGCAATTAGCTTTTTAAGCGGGGACAATCGTGGCATTAAAGGGGCATGCGGCTGGTTTAGCACAGTGGACTAAGTAGCTGGCTTGCAATGCAGAACAATGCCAGCAGTACGGGTTCAATTCCCGTACCGACCTCCCAAAACAGGAGCCGCAATGTGCCGACTAGGGGCTTTTCACAGTAACTTCATTGAAGCCTACTTGTGACAATAAGTGATTATTATTATTTAAATAAACACTTAATTAAGCCAAGAAATAAGGCCATTGGGGGGTGTGGGGGGGGGGGGGGGTGTGGGGAGTGGTACGGAATTAATATTAGTCTGGTTACTCCAGCTATATTGATTTGCGTGCTTTCCTGCTGTGGCGAGATTTCTACAATTCCAGTAGTCCAAAGATGTGCAGGTTAGGTGGATTGGCTGTGCTATATTGCCTCGTGGGGTTATGGAGATAGGATGCGGGTTGGGCCTAGATAGGGTGCTCCTTCAGAGGGCCGGGACAGATTTGATGGGCTGAATGGCCTCCTTCTGCACTGTAGGGATTCTGTAACAGACAGTCGGATGAGAGCACTGAACAAAATGGGGTTTGGAAAAAAAGAACCTGGTCGTCTCTTCAAATTGGATAAAACTACAAATTGGATTTTACTGCCCCACAAATTCATTGGCCGGAATAGCAGAACTAGAATTTAATAAATTCAGAGTGCTAGAGACACTGAATTTGAAAATTATCTGAACGACAAGGTTGAGTTAACTGCTGCAGGTTAACATTTTTGCCATCGTTGGGCGTGTTCACAAACCTCAGGACAAAGTTGAATAACAATTGTAAGAAGTCATTATGTGGCAACATGATAACCGTTTATAAGGGTGCAATCTGTAGACTATAATATTTCATGATAAGTAACTTCGTCAATGCTGCTGGTCATCGGGCATTTTTAATGGACTTTCAACTATACTGTAGACCCATTAGATTTACGTCACTGTCATTAGCAAAGATGGAGTTCAGTGAAATAATTAATGCTAGATGTGCCTCAATGATGTTCATTATCAGCTGCGCCATAAGAGGCGGGTCAGGTAAAGGGATGTTCCCGCGCCAGAAAGAATAAGGCGGGAAGACAGGCGCAAGGCGGATGGGAGTTCCCCACACGGGGGGTCGAGGAGTGAGCAGGAGTAGCCGGGGTCAGTTGAAGTCAGCTGACTTACGGAAGTAATATGGGGGGAGCAATCATGCTAGAAAGAGATCTAGCGGGGAGGGGGGGGGGGGGACAACTGGGTTGCTGCTGCGGAAATCCAAAAGGAAATGGCTAAAGAGTGGGGGATGGTGTGCGACGCTGGGGGAGCGAGCGGGAGCGCGGAGGCAGGATATGGGACTGGCCTAGAGAAGGTAATGGCTAGTCGACACGGGAGGGGGGCAGGTAGCCCCCTAGTGAGGCTGATCACGTGGAACGTGAGAGGCCTGAACGGACCGATAAAAAGGGCCCGAGTGCTCGCGCATTTGAAAGGACTAAGGGCAGACGTGGTTATGCTCCAAGAGACGCACCTAAAGGTGGCGGACCAAGTTAGGCTAAGGAAAGGATGGGTGGGACAGGTGTTCCACTCAGGACTGGACACAAAGAATAGAGGGGTGGCCATTTTGGTGGGGAAACGGGTAGCATTTGAAGCAAAGAACATCGTAGCAGATAGCGGAGGTAGATATGTAATGGTGAGTGGCAGGCTGGAGGGAATGGAGGTCGTGTTGGTTAATGTGTATGCCCCAAACTGGGACGATGCGGGATTCATGAGACGGATGCTGGGGCATATACCAGACCTGGAGGTAGGAAACTTGATTTTAGGAGGGGACTTTAATACGGTGCTGGACCCGGGGCTAGATAGATCCAGCTCAAGGACCGGAAGAAGGCCGGCAGCGGCCAAGGTACTTAAGGGGTTTATGGACCAAATGGGGGGAGTGGATCCATGGCGATTTCTTAGACGTAGGGCTAGGGAGTTTTCCTTCTTCTCCCATGTCCATAAAGTGTACTCCCGGATAGATTTTTTTGTTTTGGGAAGGTCGTTGATCTCTAGGGTGGAAGAAGCGGAGTACTCAGCCATAGCGGTTTCGGATCATGCCCCACATTGGGTGGACCTGGAATTAGGAGAGGAAAGGGAGCAGAGAACACTCTGCCGATTAGATGTGGGACTGATGGCGGATGAAGGAGTGTGTGCAAGAGTGCGGGGGTGTATTGAGAGATACCTGGAGGTCAATGACGACGGCGAGGTCCCTGTGGGAGTGGTATGGGAAGCACTAAAAGCGGTGGTCAGAGGAGAGCTGATCTCCATTGGGGCCCACAAAAGGAAAACAGAGGCCAAGGAAAGGGAAAGATTACTGGGGGAGATTTTAAGGGTGGATAGGGAATGTGCAGAGACCCCGGAGGAGGAATTGTACAGGGAGAGGAGATGACTCCAGACGGAATTTGACCTTCTGACCACCAGAAAGGCGGAGGTACTGTGGAGGAAGGCACAGGGGAGGAGGTATGAATATGGGGAAAAGGCTAGTCGCCTGTTGGCTCATCAATTGCGAAAGAGGGCAGCAGCGAGGGAGATAGGAGGAATTAGAGACGAAAGGGGAGACATGGTGCGAAGGGCAGGAAAGATAAATGAGGTGTTCAAGACCTTCTATGAGGAACTGTATAGGTCTCAACCCCCAGAGGGAGAGGAGGGGATGCGGCAGTTCCTGGACCAATTGAGGTTCCCGAAAGTGGAGGAGCAGGGGGTGGTAGGCCTGGGGGCACCGATTGGGGTGGACGAGGTTATTAAAGGACTGGGAAGCATGCAAGCAGGGAAGGCCCCAGAACCAGACGGGTTCCCGGTGGAGTATTACAGAAAATATGTGGACTTGTTGGCCCCGTTGATGGTGAGGACGTTCAATGAGGCCAGGAAAGGGGGGACTCTACCCCCGACGATGTCGGAGGCGACGATATCGTTAATTTTGAAGAGGGATAAAGATCCGTTGCAGTGCGGGTCCTATAGACCCATTTCATTATTGAACGTGGATGCCAAATTGTTGGCGAAGGTACTGGCATCGAGGATAGAGGACTGTGTCCCGGGGGTGGTGCACGAAGACCAGACAGGGTTCGTAAAAGGGAGAAAACTGAATGTTAACGTGCGACGACTATTAGGGGTGATAATGATGCCCCCAGTGGAGGGGGAAGCAGAGATAGTGGCGGCAATGGACGCAGAGAAGGCATTTGATAGGGTGGAGTGGGAGTATTTATGGGAAGTGTTAAGGAGGTTTGGGTTTGGGAACGGGTTTATTAGCTGGGTTAGACTTCTTTATGGGGCTCCAACGGCAAGCGTAGTTACAGGTCGACATAGATCGGAGTATTTCCGACTATATAGGGGAACAAGACAGGGATGCCCGCTGTCTCCATTGTTGTTCGCGTTGGCAATTGAACCTCTGGCCATGGCGTTGAGAGACTCCAGGAAATGGAGAGGGGTGATTAGAGGGGGAGAAGAACACCGAGTCTCGTTATACGCGGATGACCTATTGTTATACGTGTCGGACCCAGAGGGGGGGATGATAGAGGTTATGCGAATTTTGAGGGGGTTCGGGGATTTCTCGGGGTACAGGCTAAACATGGGGAAGAGTGAATTATTTGTGATACATCCAGGGGACCAGAGTAGAGAGATAGAAGGCTTGCCTCTAAGGAAAGTGGAAAGAAGCTTCCGATACCTGGGGATTCAGATCGCTAGGAGCTGGGGAACCTTGCACAGACTTAATCTGACACGGTTGGTAGAACAAATGGAGGAGGACTTCAAGAGGTGGGACATGCAGCTTCTATCGCTGGCGGGCAGGGTGCAAGCAATTAAGATGATGGTCCTCCCGAGGTTCTTATTTGCATTTCAATGTCTCCCTATACTAATCACCAAGACCTTTTTTAATAAAATAGACAGGAGCATCACGAGCTTCGTGTGGGCAGGGAAAGTTCCGAGAGTAAGGAGGGGGTTCCTTCAGCGTAGTAGGGACAGAGGAGGATTGGCACTACCGAACTTGGGCGATTACTATTGGGTCGCCAATGTGGCAATGATACGTAAATGGATGATGGAGGGTGAGGGAGCGGCGTGGAAAAGACTGGAGAGAAAGTCCTGTAAAGGGACGAGTTTAGAGGCGCTGGTGACGGGATCTCACCTAAAAGGTTTACCACGAACCCGGTGGTGGCGGCAACATTGAATATCTGGAGACAGTGGAGGCGACAGAGAGGGGTGCGGGGAGCCCTGGTGGGGTCCCCAATCAGGAACAACCATAGGTTCTCCCCAGGAAGAATGGATGGAGGATTTCAGAGCTGGTACCAGTTGGGAATTAGGAGGGTGGGAGATTTATTTATAGATGGGACTTTTGCGAGCTTGGGAGCATTGGAGGAAAAGTATAAGTTGCCCCGGGGAAATTTCTTGAGATATATGCAGGTGAGGGCGTTTACTAGACAACAGGTGAGGGAATTTCCGTTGCTCCCGACACAGGGGATACAGGACAGGGTGCTTTCAGGGGTGTGGGTCGGAGAGGGCAAGGTGGCAGAGATTTACCGAGAGATGAGGGAAGAGGGGGAGGAGTCGGTGGGCTAACTAAAAGGAAAGTGGGAAGAAGAACTAGGGGAGGAGATAGAGGAGGGTACGTGGGCTGATGCCCTAAGCAGGGTAAATTCCTCTTCCTCATGCGCCAGGCTTAGCCTGATTCAATTTAAGGTGCTACATAGAGCACACATAACGGGAGCAAGATTGAGCAGGTTCTTTGGAGTGGAGGACAAATGTGGGAGGTGTGGCGGGAGCCCGGCAAACCACGCACATATGTTTTGGGCGTGCCCGGCACTGGAAGGGTATTGGAAGGGAGTGACGGGAGTGATTTCGCGGGTGGTGAAGGCCCGGGTCAAACCAGGCTGGGGGTTAGCTCTATTTGGAGTTGCGGAAGAGCCGGGAGTGCAGGAGGCGAAAGAGGCCGACGTTGTGGCCTTTGCGTCCCTAGTAGCCCGGCGCAGGATCCTACTCATGTGGAAAGAGGCGAAACCCCCCGGACTGGAGGCCTGGGTAAATGATATGGCGGGGTTCATTAAACTGGAGCAGATAAAGTTTGCCCTGAGAGGATCGGCTCAAGGGTTCACCAGGCGGTGGCAGCCATTTCTCGACTACCTAGGGGAACGTTAGAGGGAAGACAGATGACCAGCAGCAGCAACCCAGGGGGAAGGGGGGGGGGGGGGGGTTTAAGTTTAGTTTAGGTCAAAGATAAAGGGGTTTTGTTACTTGTGTATTATTAAAAATTTCTGTATTGTTATTGTTGCGTTTGCTTTGTAAGAGGGGAAAAATTGTTGTTTGGGAAAAAAAATTCAATAAAACATTTTTTTTTTAAAATGATGTTCATTACCTGTTATGTTCAAAGAAGCTGTGCAAACAGCTGTTCAAACTCAAGATTTCACAAGGGAGTAGAAACATCAAGTTGGAATATTTGGTTCTACATACATGGTGCAAAATTAACTCCCTCAAAGCTTAAAGACGTGCCACTGACAGCGCGCACATAAACATTTGCATTGACTGGAAACCATAGAAACATCCACAATTGTTATGTCACAATTATTTAGAGTCAGTGGTGGATTCTAACCCTGTTTTCAAAAAAAAAAATCAAGGAGTGAGTTCTATTCAGAGGAAAGTACGAAATTGAAACATGCCAGCTTGTTTAACATCCCAAACTCTCAATTGAGCTAGGCTGAAAAGTGGTTATAATTCTTGAGACAAAACTTATGAAACAACCTGAGCAAAATTGACAAGTCAACTAAAGTAAATCAGGAAACTAAATGACACAAGCACACTTTCTGAAGGTCAGAAAACG